>NW_021963480.1:0-92336 GCF_901765095.1 Microcaecilia unicolor | reverse complement strand
AGACCTGTGAGTTCTTGTACCAAGTAGAGCGCTGCCGAGCCCGGTACTCAGACCAGGTTCTGCTTGGCGGCCGGACAACCCCAGGTTTCACCTGCGCTGACCGCCGTTCCCCAGAGGTTGAGCCCTTAGGTGCGGGCGGCCTGCAAGGCTTATGAGATGGAGCAGGAAGCGGGGTGATGAACGTGACGGCCAGACAGGCAGCAGGCAAGAGAGTGATCCAGGTACAGGCAGAGTCAGTAGGCAGGCAGTAGACACGAGAGTAATACAGGTACAGGCAAGGTCAGTAGGCAGACAGCAGACACAAGAGTAATCCAGGTACAGGCAAGGTCAGTAGGCAGACAGCAGACACAAGAGTAATCCAGGTACAGGCAAGGTCAGTAGGCAGACAGCAGACACAAGAGTAATCCAGGTACAGGCAGAGTCAGCAATGAAGAACAAAGTAGAGGAGAAGCACACTACTGAGCAAGTAACACCTACCAAAGTAGAAGCCAAAGCAAGGAGTCAAGGGAGAGCCCAGCTGATAAAGTGTTGGCGTCTGACATCAGCAGGGACAAGGGGCACAGCCATAGGACAAGAGCAGGGGAAGGAGGAACCGGAAGACCAATAGGAGAGAAGCAAGGGAAGCCAAGCAGAGGAAGAGCAGACCCAGTTGGGTGGAAGCAAAGCAATCAAGGAGCCTGCAGCTAGAGAATAACTACACACACATGGCTCAGGGCTGTGCCAGTCAAGTGTGTGTGTCGATGGGACCCTGCGCAGCCCGAGGACACCGCTTGCGTTGAGGTAGGGGACATGACAGCCTTAACCTGCCATGCCAGCTAGGCTAAACCATCAAGAAGGGGACCTCTACATCTGTTTTGCACTGTGGCCCTGTCCAGAAGGACTTCCTTCTGCACATGATCTAGCTTGGGTACCCCCTCCCCTTAAACTGTGACAAAGCTAAACAACCGGCATTCTCGCAGGCTCCTAGGAAAGCAAAGGGTAGAATAGGCAGGTGAACAAGTTACCTCCACGGAACAGGAAGGATTCTTGTACTCGGAGGGGCCGGCCTTATATTGGTGCTGCTAAACCCTCCCTCCCCCTGCTGGAATCACATCCCCATTGGTAGGTGATTCTCGCGAGCAAGATTTTAAACACGACCGCCCAATGAGGGCTAATAACGCTCCCAAGCACTGGGCGTAGCCTGTGTTAAGGTTCGCCTTCCCTTCCTGACCCCAGAAGGCCTGGCCTGAGCGAAAAGGTGGGTTGGCTTGTCCCCCCATTTATTTATTTGGATTTTGCTCGCACCTTTTTCAGTATTGGCTCAAGGTGAGTTCCATTCAGGTACTCTGGATATTTCTCTGTCCCAGGAGGGCTCACAATCTAAGTTGGTACCTGAGGCAATGGAGGGTTAAGTGACTTGCCCAAGATCACAAGGAGCAGCAGTGGGATTTCAACGGGCCACCTCTGGATTTCAAGACCGATGCTCTAACCACTAGGCCACTCCTCCACTCCATTAAGTGCAGGCTCCGGACATGCTATTCACCCAAGGTACATACCAGGATCAGTTGTATGAACATTAAAGTCATCCAAAAGAGCCAGGGTACTAGATTCCAAAACCCTGACAGGAAATGAGCTCACATAATGCTGTCTAAATCAAGTGGGAAGTCACAGGAGGACAGTTCGTCAAGTAAATCTCTCTCTCTCTCTCTGTCCCAGTCTTTTGCACCACCAAATACAGACTCTGTTCCTTCCATCTTTTTGTGCCGTAGTCTGGAATAGACTTCTTGAGTCGGTACATCGTGCTCCCTCTCTGGCCCAATTCTGATCCAGGCTTTTAACTCTTACCTCTTATTCACCTGTTCAATACCCATGTTGTTTTAATCATTTCCATAATACATGTAACTCTCTGATCCTTTATAGTGGTAGATGTGTATGAAAGGTTTTGCATGAAGAATAAACCGTATTCACAAAAATGAAATTTCCCCCTTTGCACAGATCCAAGAAATAGACTTGCATTAATTCATCAATGTTGCCTGATTTTTTTTTTTAGAGACTTCAAAAGATTTTGTGCTCTGCCGTCGAACATCATTTAATTAAACTGGTTCCATGCGGCTTACATCTGTCTATGCCCCATTTAAAGTGTAAAGTTCATTTCAGCTTGCTTTGATTTTGTGCTCTTTGTATATAATCCACCTACTCCTGTTTTCATTGTACACAACTTTATTGTACGTTTATGGTAACATGACCTGGGCAGGAAGAACTAGACAAAAGTCTGCAGAAACCAACAAGGTAACACTGCCAGAGAAACAAAGAGAACTCTTTGTACACCCCTAAGGAAGGAAACAGGCTGCCTTTGTTGTGTAGGAACGTGACATCTGACCCCTGTCATTTGCAACATTCCCTGAATTTACCCAATGCAGACAGGGCCCCAGATACTATAAAGTCGCCCAAAACTGAGCTGGAGGAAAAGTCCAAAGTCTGCTATTGATGCAGACATAGGAAGCAACTGCTTGTCCCGGGATTGGTAGCATGGAATGTTGCTACTCTTTGAGATTCTGCATGGAATCTTGTCACTCTTTAGGATTCCAGAGCCTTGCTATTCTTTGGGTTCCACATGGAATGTTGCTACTCTTTGAGATTCTGCATGGAATCTTGTCACTCTTTAGGATTCCAGAGTTTTGCTATTCTTTGGGGTTCTACATGGAATGTTGCTACTCTTTGAGATTCTGCATGGAATCTTGTCACTCTTTAGGATTCCAGAATCTTGCTATTCTTTGGGGTTCTACATGGAATGTTGCCACAATTTGGGTTTCTGCCAGGTACTTGTGACCTGGCTTGGCCATTGTTTGGAAAACAGGATACTGGGCTAGATGGACCATTGATCTGACCCAGTATGGCTACTCTTATGTTCTTATGAGCATTGATTCCAGATTGGCACCCAAAATAATAAATGAGCTCCAATGATTTGATTATTGGAGTGAATAAGCACTTAATTGGCACTAATTATGATTTGGATGCTGATCTGGTTATGCACTATTCTGTAACAATGGGTGACTAAATTGGATGGCGTGCAACTGAAAAGGGGGTGTGGCTAAGGGAGGGCATGGGCAACTCAGGGGTGTTCACATAAGATGCGCGCAATGTTACAGAATAATGGTGATCCACGCCCAATCTGCACACCAGGATTTACACCAGGTTTCAGCTGGCATATGTCCACGCATCCAAAGTTAACCACTGAATTTGGTGCTCATAAGAACATAAGAGTAGCCATATTGGGTCAAGACCAATGGTCCATCTAGCCCAGTATCCTGTTTTCCAAACAGTGGCCAAAAACCCAAATTGCGGCAACACTCCATTCTACAAATCCCAGGGCAAGCAGTTGCTTCCCATGTCTGTCCCAACAGCAGACTATGGACTTTTCCTCCAGGAATTTGTCCAAACTGTTTTTAAACCCAGATACACTAACCACTGTTACTACATCCTCTGGCAAAGAGTTCCCAAGCTTAACTATTTGTTGAGTGAAAAAATATTTCCTCTTATTTGTTTTAAAAGTATTTCCCTGTAACTTGTGTACTTTTGGAACAATTAAAAAATCGATTTACTTCTACTCATTCTACACCACTCAGGATTTTGTAGACCTCAATCATATCTCCCCTCATCCGTCTCTTTTCCAAACTGAAGAGCCCTAACCTCAACGCTCTTCTAGAATGCTCATCCTGAAACGCCTTTATAGAATAACGTGGAGCACCAAATTTTTGTCACCATTTATAGAATCTGCCCTATGTGATTTGTATTGTTGTGTGGTTGACCCCTCCCTGGGAGGAGGGAGAGGCGCCAGAGATGAACTCAAGCTGCTGCTGTTGGTCGCCATTTTCCATATAATCAACCCTCATCTTGGGTTTCTGCTGAGAAAAGTTTTATTTTCAGAAGTATTTTACCTCATTTATTGTATTTATGTTTATATTTGGTCATTTTTTTTTTTTACTGTTGTTATGCTGTTAACAAAACTGTACCTGCTGTACACCTCCCTTCAGTGAATCTCTTCATAAAGGCGGTTAATAAATCCCAATAAATATATAAATATAAATACCCACATTATTGCATTGTGCACATTCTATACTGCACCTTCTCCTCTTCCCAGTCCTGAGCTTCCCTCCTTTTAGTCCTTTTAGGCTAGGGCAGGGCTTTCGAGAGGGAGGAGGCGGGGGGGGGGGGGGGGGGCAAAATTCTCCAGGGCCCGGCCTCCAAGGGAGGCCTACCCGGTGCTGACTTGGCTCAAATGGTTTCTCCTGCTCCTGTGTGCCGCAGCAGTGCTGAGTTAACATGTTAACTCTGGTGTCTGCTCTGCTGGCCACAGGTCCTTCTTCCTGCCTCGCCTCGCTTCCTGTGTGAAGTACTTCCTGTTTGGACGTGGCAGAAAGAAAGACCTATGCAGCAAAGTGGAGCAGGAGGAGACAAGCAAGTAAGCAGGCCCGGGGGCACCTGGGGGGGGGGCATGTATGGGGGGTGTTTGCCCTGTGCCCAGCTTTGTCTCAGTGGCCCTGGGCTAGGGTGGGGCCATGAATCCCCCTCCCCCTTCACATGGCCTGCTTCCCAGAGGCTGGGGTGCCTCAGGCTTGGAAAGGTTGGGAGACACTGCTTTAAATGTCTCTACATGGTGTGTGTACCCCTCTATTAAGACATAAGCATCGCCATACTGGGACAGACCAAGGGTCCATCGAGCCCAGCACCCTGTCTCCGACAGCGGCCAAAAGAACAAGCATTTCGTCCCGCCCATCCCAGAAATAGTGGATTATTCCTATGTCCATTCAATAACATTGTATGTCGTTTTCTTCCAGGAAGCAGTCCAACCTTTTTTAAAACTCCGCTAAGCCAACCGCGCCAACCACCTTCTCCGGCAACGAATTCCAGAGTCTAACCACACGTTGAGTGAAGAAAAACTTCCTCCGATTTGTTTTAAATTTACTACACTGCAGCTTCATCGCATGCCCCCTTGTGCTAGTATTTTTGGAAAGCGTAAACAAACGCTCCACATCAACCCGTTCCATTATCTTATAGACCTCTATCATATCTCCCCTCAGCCACCTTTTCTCCAAGCTGAAGAGCCCCAGCCTCTTCGGCCTTTCCTCATAGGGAAGTCGTCCCATCCCCTGAATCATCTTTGTCGCCCTTGTCTGCACCTTTTCCAATTCCACTATATCTGTTTTGAGGTGCGGTGACCAGAATTGAACACAATATTTCAGACAATCGAACCAGTCAGAAGCTGCTTTCCAGTTAAATTGTGCTGACTGGGTGATCCCTAGATTTTCAGTGGCACAGAACTGGACAGTGGTACTGAAAATCTGTAGAGACCACCTTCTGCAGGGATGGTGTAGGGGTACAGTTGGAGTGGAGCTGGGATTTATACCATTAATGACAATTTTCAATCTGATAACCAGATAATTGCCTGGATGAAGTTAGGCCAGTAAAAAGGCTGTCCTACCTCTCTCTATTCAGGAACCAGTGTGAATATTGGCCAGCACCCAAACAAATTCTGATGGCCGTGCAGACCTGGCATTGAATATCTGGATCTGTAAAAACCACTGAGCTCCACAGCCTGAATCTCAGGCCCAGGGATCCCTACAGAATCCTCCAGCAGAGATACAGAGAAAATGCGAGAGGACGTCTATATACCTGAAAACTATTAACAATGAATAAGAAGAAAAGCTTTTTCAATGGAAAGAAAATTCTAGCACCGAGGGGTGGGGGTGGGGGGGAGACTCTTCTGTGCATGTGCCAAGCACAATCCTCCTGCCAAACTCCCTAATGCTGAAAGCTACGAGTGCGCCTATATTTGCATCTCGTTATCTTTGAGCATTAGGGCGTTTGTTCTTCTGCGCTGTTCCCACGGTATTTTTATGGCACTATTCAGAATAGTGCCGGAGTTTTGATCATCGGCACCTAGATTCACTGTTGCTACTGCCATAGTTAAGTTACTATACAAGTATCTGCTTCTTTCCTCCAAATGATTATTGCTTTTAAAGTTCACATAGATGAACATTTTGGTTTTGCTTTCTGTGCAGTAGTGCTGCCGACCTCAGGACCTCGACCCCCACTTCGTATGTTGCACGCACGTCCAACCACATGGGTCTTGAAATAGGGGCAAAGGCGTGCACAGGCGTTAGCTATGGCCACCCTGTGGCTTTTAACCACTCGGCACAGAGCAGGAAGCAGTGAGCAGCTTCTGTGAGATGCTCCAGCATGAAGCAAGTGAAAGGTGAAAAAAAAAGCAGCATGGTTACGGATCAACGGATGTTGTTAAAGGTGAAGGCTGACCAAACTGACAGACCAGACTGGTACATGCACAGGAGTTCAGGAAATAGAACATGAGGTAATAGACAAAGTAGCAGGGAGTTTTCTGGCTGCACAACACAAGAGAAAAAGATGATAAGTGAAAAGAATGAAGTCATGTTTTATGAAAGGGCTTTGTGCAGAAAGAGTATATAAGTAGCAGCATAATTAAGTAAATGTTTGAGACAGTTTTTAGCCAATACTTTTGTATAAGCAAACTGTACTCCTATGAGAAAGTTTTGATTCTGTATACTCTACTGGTACTACTACTATTAAACATTTCTATAGCGCTACTAGACTTACGCAGCGCTGTACAAATTAACATGAAAAGACAGTCCCTGCTCTACAGAGCTTACAATCTAAATTGGACAGACGAACAGACAGCTAGGGGTGGGGAAATTGCAGTGGTAGGGGTGATAAGTGAGGGTGTTGAGTAAGAGAGTCATGGTTAGGAGTCAAAAGCAGTAGCAAAGAGGTGGGCTTTAAGCCTAGACTTGAAGACAGCCAGAGACTGAGCCTGACGTACTGGCTCAGGGAGTCTATTCCAGGCATAGGGAGCAGCGAGATAGAAGGAACGGAGCCGGGAGTTAGCAGTAGGGGAGAAGGTAAGCTAATAAATTACTTTTCTCATACGTGGCCTTGGTCTTTTATCATTCCAATCCTTTCCCGGGATATGTATGAATATTGGAATGGTGGTAAAAGGACCCAAATCTTTATAACAAAAGTCACTTTAGAAAGTATCATTAATCAGATGGGTCAGTCTCTTGCTGAAACTGAAAATCTGCAGAGAATTAAAACTGATCGTTGGCGATGGGCTGGTGAGAAAACAGTCCCTCTGCTTCTTGAGCTCTTTAGATGCGTCTTTCCAAATCTGCTCTGGTGACCCCCCCCTCCCCAAACTGTTGGGTCTGCAAGAAATCCACAATGAATAGATATGAGATAAATTTGCATACATTAGAGACCCAGTATATGCAAAATTCTCGCATGCACTTTAATTCTAGATATCTTGAAAACCAAGCTGCCTGAGTATGAGTCACCTGGATTGGCTTGGAAAGCCACGCCTTAACAACCATCCTTGGAATAATGTTTATTCATACGATCTTAAAGCAGGCTTCCAAATAAGTCAGGCTTCCAATAAAGCAGGTAAATAAAGCAGGTTTCCAAATACAGCAGGCTTCTAAATAAATCAGGCTTCCAGTGAAGCAGGTTGCTCTCACCTCTTAACACCACTTCCAAACCCTCAGGAGCTGGCCATCCCTGCCTTGGAACTCTCCCACTCCATAGAGGCTTCTTCCCCTTCCTGAGATTCCTCCCCCATCTGATCTACCCCCCCCCCCCTTCCATATAATCCATCCAATCATCTTCTTCCCTCTCCATGGGCCCCTCTCTATTCCAGCTGGGCCTCATGATATATTGATTGCATATCCAGGGGAACTGAGCTTCTTCCCTCCGCCTCCCCCTAGTGGGTGATGAAATTATAGGCTCAGCCTGGCTATCCCCCTGGCTCCCTCTGCTGCTGGAGCTGGGAGTCCATTCCCTTGTCTCCAGACTACTCTCTGCCTCCCTCCTTGCAATGGATTCTGGTACTTGTATTCCAGGGTCTAACTGCTTCATCCTAGCCGCCCTGGTGGTAGCCTTGTCACAACTTATGTAACTGTGTTACCATATACAGATCACAGACTGTAGAAGTCTGCCCGGCACTGGACTTAGCTCTTCACAGCTGGAGTCGCCATCTAAGATGTACTTTGCAGAGTCTAGCTGGTAGACTTTGAGACCTAACCTTTCGGGAAATTATGCAGGAAGAGCAGCTAAGTATACCCATCAATGCTCACTGGGCAGTTTATATTCAGCTGTGCAAGAAGTAGCCATTTCCAATCTGTAAATAAAAACAAATATATTAAGACATAAAGGAAAGGGGATTTGGGAATAAGACCAAAAGAAAGGGGAAGCTAGTATTACGACCCCTGGAGCTAGTCCCTCTGCTTTCTGAAAGATTTAGCCCACAGACACTGCTGAATCATTTGGATTTTTAGGTTTAATTCATCACCTTATCCAACTCCAAACTGAAAGCAAATTACATTCAGGTACACAAACGGGTTTACAATCTAAGTTATAATTGAGGCAAGGGAAAGTGAAGCGACTTGCTCAAGACCATAAGGGGAGAAGCAGAAGAAGCAGGACTTGAACCCTGACCCACTGATCTACTCACAAGGCTACTTCTCCAATCTCTTAACACAACTTACCTGCTTTCAGGAGGGAGATTGTTCGGCTGGTCACTGTTATAGAACTCACATCTCAAAGCAATGTGGGGTTGTTACGTTTCTGAATCTGCCCATTGAAATCAGTGCTGCAGGTCCCATAATGCATCAGGATGGGGTCGACAAATCTAGGACTGGCCTGCAATCTCCCTCTTGGAACTGGGAAACTTGGCAGCTCTGACTTTTGCAAGAACTTTCCTATAAATAGACATGAGGCCTGAAGCCAGGAAGAAATGTGGAATGCTGAGGGTGGAGCTAGCAGTCTCGTGATATACGGGGGGGGGGGGGGGGGGGGGGGGGGAAGGGCTTTATATATTTCCACTTCTAGAATTGGGAACAGCGCTAGAGGCAGTTAGGAAACTGACAGGATGATAAGCACATGGACAAGGGTCTACTGGGACCAAGAGGAAAAGGCTGAAGTTCCACAGGAATTTAGCATCAGTCTGATATGCATCTGCTTGGATTTCTAGCTCTGAGCTGCTAGCAAGGGGGAGTCAGCCCTGGCTTTCCCATCCTACACCTCTCCCCTTTTCTGGTGACTGTGCAATGGCTAATTTCAAACATTATCCTCCTCCCACCCCTTCCGAAAAGCTTGTAGCTCCAGTTTGGCTCTAAGATAAGCAAGAAAGCACAGCATTGCGGCAACTTTAGCCAGTTCCAGGAATATTATTTTAGGTCAGTCCTGGAATTCTGACAAACTCCTCCTTGTGCATTATGAGATCTGCAGGACTGATTTCAGTGGCTACAACCGGGGACTACAAATCCCACACTACGTCAGGATGTGAGTTCAAAACCTGGACTGGGCAATTTGGCCAGTCTGGTACAGGTATGGAGATAAGACTGGTGATGAAATCAGGACTGGGATGAGCTGGGTTAGATCAGAGAGAGAGATAAAACAAGCCTGGGTTCGTAACATCTCCCGACGTCAGCCAGCCTCCAGCGTTCCATTCCCCCTCACTGTCCCGCTCTCGCGTCAAGACGTAATGACGTCAGAGGCCGGAACAGTGAGAGGGAAGGGAGCGCTGGAGGCGAGCTGACGGCAGGAGGGATGTTACGAACGGAACGGAAGCCAGCATCAGCCAGCTAGAGAACAATCAGGTACAAATCGAGGGGCGGAGAGAATCACGGGACATCGAGGGGAGGGAGGGAGGAAGGGGAGGGGAGGGCAGAGGATAATTGATGGACATGGATGGGATGGGAGGACAGTAGAGGAGAGAATCGCGGGACACGGATGGGAGGGCAGGGAACAAGAGAATCACTGGACATGGAGGGGAGGGGAGAGAGGGGAAAAAAAGCTTACATGATAGCTTTCCTAAGGCCCGTTTCATTGTTGAGGAAACGGGCATGGTTCCACTAGAATATATATATATCTTCAAACTGAAAAAGAGGATCCATTATAAATACCCTTATCAAAAACATGCATGTAGTTAGCGCAGCAAGAGCAGATGGTAAGCTAGTGAATGAAAGAAAGATGTTAGCTTTAAGACTGATACTACCTGGTACACTTCAGCTGTGCAAACAAAGACAGGTGTTCCTAAACCCTTTCTCCGTAATTACGGCGTAATTAAGGCGTAATTAAGGCGTACCAAAAAATAACCTGAGCTGGTGTAGGCACATGTATTGGACGTGTGCAGGTCCATTTTTCGGCACACCTGCAAAAAAAAGGCCTTTTTTTTTTTTTTTAAACCGAAAATGGACGTGCAGCAAAATACAAATTGATGCACATCCATTTTGGGCCTGAGACCTTAGTGCCACCCACTGACTTAGTGGTAAGGTCTCACGCGTTAACTGGGCGGTAATCGTCAGTGCATACTGCCGATTACTGCCCGGTTAACACCACGCGGTGGAAAATAGAAATGATTTTCTGCCACGCGTTTTGGACGGGAGTCAAAATTAGAATTAGCGCCTGGGGCATGCAGTAACTGGGCGGTAGTTCTAATTTGATGCAAGTTGTATGAGCGTAGACGTCTACATGCCTTAGTAAAAGGGGCCCCTAAGTTCCTTGCTAGAGAATGACACGGGGAAGGGGGCAGATCCCATGGGGGCGGGGACAAACTTTGTCTCCATGTCATTCTCTAAAAGCTGGAGACTAGCCTTAAACAGGCTGTTCCAACTAGATGGAACATCATCTATAAAATGCAAGTGTCAATATGTAAAAACTTAACACGTCTTAGACAACTGAATTCAGTGATAAACTGCAGAAGCTGCTTTTGGATTTACATGAAGCACTGTTAAATGACATCATTTGTGCCTTGTCTAACTTTGATGTGGCGAAAAGACTCATGTCTGCTGATCAGACGCCTACCATCTACAACGTCCTTCCATCAAGTGCTCAGTTGTTCAAGCATCTTACTGTTACTGCAACAGACTCATCCATTGTGCTGGCATCAAGGAGCATTTCCAACACTAAATTGACACTTATTTTCTTGTTCATCCACTACACAGTGCTGGTTCTTTCTACACTCACATCTTAAGTAGAGGAGTGTGGTAGCCGTGTTAGTTCACTCTTAAGGTTATCAATAGAAATCAAACAAAATAAAACATGGAAAAGAAAATGATACCTTTTTTATTGGACATAACTTAATACATTTCTTGATTAACTTTCGAAGGTTGCCTCTTTCACATTTGCTTATTTCCGATCTGAGGAAGAAGGGCAACCTTCGAAAGCTAATCAAGAAATGTATTAAGTTATGTCCAATAAAAAAGGTATCATCTTATTTTCTTTTCCATGTTTTATTTTGTTTGATTTCTATCGATACACTCACATCTGAAAGACAATCCAATTATTTTCCGAGATGATGTAAAAACACAGGCAACCAGATTACCGAGAAGGTTGTATCAAAACCAGATCGAAATAGAAGGCTCGAGTCTTTCAACATCAACAACTCAGCATGACCCACAATCTACATTCCCAGAAAGCATCACATCTGTGGAAGAACCCGTCTCAAAAAGAATGAAAATAGATGTTGGCAGTTTTATGAGCGACTTTTATAGCACAAGGTCTCCTTTGAAGGCTATTGTTAATGAACTGGACAGGTTTTTTTATGTTTGAGTGATGCAGACAACGATGTTTTGATTTTTTTGGAAAAACAAGCAAAAGTACTGGCCAAAACTTGCACAGGGGATTCTGTGTATTCCTGCTACCAATGCATCTTCTGAGAGGACATTTCCTATTGCAGAAAGGACTGTGGAAGACAGGAGAGCTAGACTGACTCCTGAGACTGTTGATGGCTTATTATTAATCTACAGATTACAAAATCATAACAGTGCTTCATAGGGCTTATTTGTCCCCTGCCTGGGCAAACAGAGCAGACTGTATTTTGTACCCCTTCACATTTTAACAGAGTGGATTGTTCCTTGGGGTAGTAGAACTCAGCTATTGGTGGGGTTTAAAGGGTAGGGGGTTATTATAGTTGCTCATTGTTATTATTGTTTTCTACTTGTAATGAAAATGATCAGACAGAAAGGGACTCAACCTATCAGGGACTGTGGTTTCCTCTTGTGGTAGAAATTGAATTGTTACCTTCAGCTTGTTCACCCCTCTGCAAACACATCACCACCCCCAACCCCAGTATACCTTTGAGAACATAGTAACACAGTACATGTCGGCAGATAAAGACCGTAGGTTACTTATATCAGACGAGGGCGGGCCCAGGTCAGGAAAGGAGAGACGTCCTGAAGACTCGGCAGCAATCAGATGTTCTTCTTGCCCATGCAGCGCCTTCACAGAGGTGAGAGGCGCTGCACGGGCCCGGTAAGACGGGGGGGCACGGGGGCAGAGGATGGTGGGAGGCGGAGCTGTGGGAGAAAGTAGAGAGAAAGGGAGGGGGTCGGGGCTGCTAAAATTTTGATTTTTTAACACAGGGGGAAGCGGGGAGCAGCGGCGCGTATGACAGCTCAGGCCTTAACGACAGGCCTGACCTCACGTTAAATATATCGCGGTAAATGATTCGGTGCAATCGTCGGTATGGTTAGTGCATCCCGAATTGTCCACATTGCAATGGTAGTTACTCATTTGCATTCCGTTTTCGTTAGCTGCTAGCGTCGTCGGAAAATGGCCTTTAATGCATGCTACGGTTGAAAATTTCTTCGTTAAAGGGTTGTTAAAGTTTAGTGCATCTGGGCCTCAGTTGGAAAGAGGCGAGGAGTAGAGAATGACATGGGGACAAAGTTTTTCCCCTCCTCATCCCTGTGGGCTCTGTCCCCTTCCTCGCCACATTCCCATGGGCTCTGTCTCTGTCCCCACCTTGTCCCCAAAGGCTCTGTCCACATCTGCTCAAGCCTTGAACACTTATGATTTTATATTTAAATCTTTTTATTAAAATATAAGAAGGAATAATATTCTGTACAACTGTTGTTTATAAATTCCAGATGTCTTATGAGGGGGTGAATTTACCTTTCAGTATCCTGGTTATGAATGTAACAAAATATTTGTAGTACCTGAATCTAACTTGCCTTGAGCTTCAGCAGGAAAAAGTGTAGGTCTAAATAAATAAATGAATTAAACAATCTGATCTAGAAAAACACTCCCATCACCACCTGTGTTGTTCTCTGTGCTCTTGTGCCTCTGCATGTTGTCTGGATTGAATAACATATACCATATTAATTAATTAATATAAGTCCCTGAATGTCAGCTTCTTCTGTCAACTACAGTATTTTGTCCACATCAAGTCCTCCTGCTCACTACCTGAAGCCATTTGGCATCTCTTGAAAAACGTTCAGTTAAACTGTCAATGGCAGTTTAATATTTGCATAACAAACATCCATGTACCGGGGGGGGGGGGGGGGGGGGGGGGTTAAAGGGGGTGCACAGATATTTTCTGATCCTTTTTGGATTTTCTGGCTAATTTTTGGAGATTTTTAAAGTTTTTTTCAGAAATGAATACATGTAAAATTTGTTGTACGGATTCTTAAATGTTTCTACTTTTCTTTTTTTTCTACAGAAAATAAAACAACATGTCCACTAACACTGTATATGGCACAATATAAACGTCAGAAGTTACAGACAGCTTAAGATTTTGCCAAATATTTGCCTATGGAGATCATTTTTGAAAGAGAAAACCATCTAATAAGTGGCATAAAGCTGCATTTGGATTTGGTATAAGAGTGGGATAAACATAAAAGAATCCTCCTCAGAAGGAAGGGATCCCCAGAAGCTTAGCCGGTGGTGGGAGGCAGGGCTGGTGGTTGGGAGGTGGGGATAGTGCTGGGCAGACTTATACGCTCTGTGCCAGAGCTGGTGGTGGGAGGCGGGGCTGGTGGTTGGGAGGTGGGATAGTGCTGGGCAGACTTATACGGTCTGTGCCAGAGCCGGTGGTGGGAGGCGGGACTGGTGGTTTGGAGGCGGGGATAGTGCTGGGCAGACTTATACAGTCTGTGCCAGAGCTGGTGGTGGGAGGTGGGGGCTGGTGGATGGGAGGCGGTGATAGTGCTGGGCAGAGTTATACAGTCTGTGCCAGAGCTGGTGGTGGGAGGCAGGGCTGGTGGTTTGGAGGCGGGGATAGTGCTGGGCAGACTTATACGGTATGTGCCCTGAAAAAGATAGGTACAAATCAAGGTAAGGTATACACAAAAAATGGCAAATGTGAGTTTATCTTGTTGGGCAGACTGGATGGACCGTGCAGGTCTTTTTCTGCCATCATCTACTATGTTACTATGTTAGTCCTAGAGATTGATGACTAGCGTGGTAAATGAATAATGCTGCTTGCGAGCCATCCCACAAGCATTATTATTCTAGTGGTCCGGAGTATTGGGGTGCAAAGCCACAGCCCTATGCTCCTGGCTGAATTTTAAAAGGGCCGCTCCCCAATGCTCTCCCTTATCCTCCTGAGGAAGTCCTCCCAATCAAGCCCTCCACCCCTAAAAGGTCCAATGCCCCCACCCCCACATGTGAAAATACCCCTAAAGGGACAGCCAGGTATCTCATTGGTGGTCTAGGGGTGGTCTCCAGGCAGGAGCAATGCCCAGTTTCTCCTGCCTAGTTCAGTACCTTTTGCAAAATGGCACCCCTAGTGGTAGTCTCACACAACTACCACTAGGGTCATGTTTCCTCAGTATTAATAGAATAAATAGATCATAACTCTTTCGATTGCAGGGGATGATAATCAAAATGAAATGTGACATACACATCACAGTAATGTGCATTAAAATATAACTCTGCTCCATTGCCCCATGTAAGCCGCATTGAGCTTGCCATGAGTGGGAAAGCGAGAGGTACAAATGAAACAAAAAAAATAAAATAAAAAATTTTTATTCTTTAATTTGTCTCTGGCAGTCAGAGATCACTCCATCAGTCCTTCCATGCTGAGAGCTAGCTCCACCTTCCATGTTTCTACTTTTCATGTACTCATCAGCTGCCTATGTGCTTTACATGTATTAGTGTGGCTTCTGCATAGGGGGTGTAATGAAGGACACTCTTCAGCTGTATTCATGCTAACCTTGCTTCAAAAGCCTCTGTTGGGATCTTGATAACGAATGAGTTTGCCTTCACCTTGAGCTCTCTCTGTCCTTATGTTTCACTAATATTTCACCTTGGGTGGTAGGGGGGGGGGGGGGAGGGAACTTTTCTGGCCACTTTCCTGGGTAATAGAGCTTTCACAGCTGCAGACTCTCACATGGATCTCTCCCTGTTATTCCACCGCTTTCAAACACACTGGTGAGGATGAATCTGAGGATAACAAGAATATAGGATTGGGGCATCCCTTCTAAATAAGAAGTCCATTTAGATTTGAACCTGAAGCCCCTCACAGGTTCTTCAGACCTTCTCTTGAGTCCCAGGGCCTCAAACCCTGGACTTACATACAGAAGTGAACGAGAGAGAGCCCAGAACCTTCTGTGCTCTGATTTTATTATGCCTGTCATCATTTAGACTCCACCTACTGGGTGTGTGTCTGTACACAAGACTCCTCCTCTGTTCTTAATCACATGACATATTTGCCACTGTCCCGTATGTCACTGTTCATACAATCCTTGCATCTTTGACCAGGGAAGTGGGGGGGGGGGGGGGGGGGGGGTAGTGATTAGACAGGTTATTTCTCTTCCAACTGGGATTCCCGTTACCCTGGAGAGGAAATGAGAGGACTTATCAAATTCTACTCATTTCCTCCTGGAAAGTCCCTTCATTTCAGAGGGAGCTTTGTATATATTTTTTTAATCAAACCTAATCTCTGTGATGGATGCCAGAAAGCCAATGCTCAGAGCTGGGAACTTTTGCGTTCCCATCTGTACTTAAGGACCTAGACAAGCAGTTACCAAACCAAATCCTGGAGGCACCCCGGCCAGTCAGGCTTTCAGGAAATCCACAATGAATATTCATCAGCGAGAGTTGCATGCAGTGGAGGTAGTCAGGGCCGCCTAGAGCCGGAGCCGCCCCCCCCCCACCCGCTATCGGGCCGGGCCCTCGGAACTAACCTTAAGCCTCCTTTCACTTCGCAGCAAGCAGCGGCAGGGCAGACCTCTCCTCCTTCCTTCCATGCCCTGCCCTCGCGGACGTTACGTCAGGCGAGGGCGGGACATGGAAGGAAGGAGTGGCCTGACCTGCTGCTGCTTGCTGCGAAGTGAAAGGAGGCTTAAGGTTAGTTCTGGGAGTGATGGAGGGAGGGCCAGGCGGCGACAAAGGGCGAGCTAGGCGGTGCCGGGCCCCCCTGGAGGCCCGGGCCCCGGGACTTTTGTCCCCCTTGTCCCCCCCTCTCGGCGGCCCTGGAGGCAGTGCATGGAAGCCTCTCTCATGAATATTCATTTTTTTGTGTGAGCCACATTGAAACAATGCTATTTTGGAAAATGTGGGATAAAAATGCCTAAATAAATAAATTATTAGGAGAGGGATGCAAAATAAGACCAAAAATATTATAATACCTCTGTATTGCTCCATGGCACAACCTCACCTTGAGTATAGTGGAATTAGAAAAGGTTGAAAGAAGAGCAACCAAAATGATAGAGGGGATGGAACTGCTCCCATATGAGGAAAGACTAAACAGGTTAGAGGTCTTCAGTTTGGAAAAGAGATGGCTGAGGGGGGATGAGACCGAAGTCTACAAAATCCTGAGTGGTGTGGAGTGGGTGGAGGTAAATCGATTTTTCACTCTTTCAAAAAGTGCAAAGACTAAGGTACCCTCGATGGAACTGCATGGAAACACTTCGAAAACAAATTGGAAGAAATATTTTTTTCACTCAAAGAATAGTTAAGCTCTGGAAGGATGTGGTAATGGTGGTTAGCGCATCTGGGTTTGAAAAAGGTTTGAACAAGTTCTTGGAGGAAAAATCCATAGTCTGTTATTGAGATGGTATGATCCCAATACTCTTTGGGAAATTAGCTCCATTCTGGCAGATTTGAAAATGACTTTAGACATGCTGGTGAAAGGAATCTCTGTACGAGAGAACTTCAGTGTTCACTGCTTATACCACAGAAGTCTGCATATATAAAAGCAGGTACCAATACAGGGAGATAATAGGACGGGAATAGGACGGGAGAGACCCTCAAGCATCCCTCTCCATCCAGTGGCCTGTGAGGGAGCCTTAAGGATTGGATTCCCCAGTATACTAATGTCTATGAGTTACCCATTGTTTAACCCTTCTGTATAGACTGTAGTAAAGTCAAGTCTATCATTTATTTATAAAACTTTATAAACCACTTCCTTATACATAAGTACATAAGTACATAAGTAATGCCATACTGGGAAAAGACCAAGGGTCCATCGAGCCCAGCATCCTGTCCACGACAGCGGCCAATCCAGGCCAAGGGCACCTGGCAAGCTTCCCAAATGTACAAACATTCTATACATGTTATTCCTGGAATTTGGGAGTTTTCCAAGTCCGTTAGTAGCGGTTTATGGACTTGTCCTTTAGGAAACCGTCCAACCCCTTTTTAAACTCTGCTAAGCTAACCGCCTTCACCACTTTCTCCAGCAACGAATTCCAGAGTTTAATTACACGTTGGGTGAAGAAAAATTTTCTCCGATTTGTTTTAAATTTACTACACTGTAGTTTCATCGCATGCCCCCTAGTCCTAGTATTTTTGGAAAGCGTGAACAGACGCTTCACATCCACCTGTTCCACTCCACTCATTATTTTATATACCTCCTTAGCAACAAAGTAGTTCACAACTAATAAAAAATCCAATCATGCATAAAAATCTATAACAAGACTGCGGTGGGCGGTTCTGGCAGTCATTTTATCAGTGGAGCCGGCGTGGGCAGGAGCGAATGTGGATCAGTCCTGCCCTGACTAGAACTTGCACTGGTGGGGAACCCCTGAAGAGAGGTCGCAAAACCCAGTTTGGGAACTACTGGGCTACAGCACCATAGGATTTCCGGTCACAACTACCTGGGGATTTTATACACTGTTTTCTATTGCTTCCCATCTCATTGCAACCAGACGCTTTGGCTAGAGGCCTATAATCATGAGACTTAAATCCATTCACAAGGTGTCACCATTAACTAATAGTTGTGACTCCCCTCCCCAGTCGCCTAGCCCAGGAATATAACTCGCATCCTGGTGCCACAGCACCACCAGGTTGATTTACAACACAGGAACCTTATCTCAAAACAGAGAGGAATCTAATCTAATGGCATTTTAAATATTTATGGACCATACTTCACAATGCATGATGGGGAAAAAAAGCCTTTCAAAGTTACACAAAAGATGTTACATATCTCCAAATCTATCACTAAATATAAACTAAAGTAAATTTCACACAGTCATTATATTACAAGAGAAGGGGGGCAGTCTATGATGTATGTTGACAAGTGTATGATTCCATTCTCAGGCCTTCATCTTCCTGGGTTGGCTGGGGCTATGCAGGTAGTGTTGACAGCCACCAGGGAAAGACAGGAGGAGCCACGGTAAATGCACAAGACCAGTCTATTAGATTGTAAGCTCTTTGAGCAGGGACTGTCTCTCTTTGTTAAATTGTACAGCGCTGTGTAACCCTAGTAGCGCTCTAGAAATGTTAAGTAGTAGTAGTAGTGTTTCCCAAGTCAGTCCTGGAGTACCCCCTTGCCAATCAGGTTTTCAGGATATCCACAATGAATATGTATGAAACAGATACAGTGTATGCATGTCATGCATATTTATTGTGGATATCCTGAAAACGTGACTGGCAAGGGGGTAACTCCAGGACTGACTTGGGAAACACTGCTCAAGACTGACACCTAGTGACCAGATTCATGGCACACGATTGCAGGGTTCTAGATTGAGGCCATGGTTTCTGGGATCTCTGCCGCAATGACCAGACTAGATCCACTGGGGGAAACTCCCCAAGTAGTAGGGAATGAAAACTCCTGAGTTGAGAAAATCTATAAATAACACTCATTTTCAGGCTAGGCCAGTGGCAGTGCTCTGTGCACTGCCATGTGGAAGACCTGGGTTCAAGCCCCAGTTCAGTTCTCCGGTTTTCTGGTCCAGTCATTGTTCTTAATGCCATGAAACAGTGACACCTAGTGGACAGATTTAGGGACCACAGTTGTGGGATTCCAGAAGAAGCTTTGAGGCATGGCCACTACCCAAGGGCCTTTGCTGCAATGAGTGTGTTAGGTGATATACTACAGCGTTAAAAAATCCTCAGGTGGTTACCAGATCCTAGCCCTGGTTCCAAATGAGTTGGAAGCACAAAGGAACAGGACGAAACTATTGGGCCTAAAAAGTAAATAAAAGGGAACGTACTTCCAACTCAACTGGAACTGGCCTGCTCTTCTGGTGCCACCCTTCACACTGGCAAAACTGCCCATTGGCAAAGAAAGCATAGTAACATACATAGAGGCATATTTTCAAAGCACTTAGCCTTCCAAAGTTCCATAGAAACCTATGGAACTTTGGAAGGCTAAGTGCTTTGAAAATATGCCTCAATGTAACATAGTAGATGACAGCAGAAAAAGACCTGCACGGTCCATCCAGTCTGCCCAACAAGATAAACTCATATGTGCTACTTTTTGTGTATACCTTACCTTGATTTGTATCTGTCATTTTCAGGGCATAGACCCTAGAAGTCTGCCCAGCACTAGCCCCGCCTCCCACCACCGGCTCCACCCAAAGCACCACCCATAGCACAACCTCCAATCACAGCAGCACTTCTCTGGCTTACCTTCTGGGCTCTTGCACAGCAGATCCAATCATCAGGTCATCTGCACATTGCTGCCTTATCCGGTTTGTCCACTAACAAAAAAACATGCAGTCAGTTAGTACCTTCCCTTATCACAGCCCCGGGGAAACCTGCTGAAATACGAGATTTCTCAGAGAAAAGCCGCGCACTGTTCTCAGAGAATAGGGTAACAGGGCTAAAACCATTCCACAGTGTAAAGGGAGGGCTGCAGACTTCCCCATAGAAAATTTGTGAGTACCTTGATAACATTTTAAGGATTAAGTACACTTAATAAAGTTTCTCGTAATGGTTTTGTTTAATTACAACCGACTTATTGTGAATTATGCATCTATGTACATTTAGATAAGACAATGTCATGATCTTTGTCAACTAGTGCCAGATTTTATTTATTTATTTATTGCATTTGTATCCCACATTTTCCCACCTTTTGCGGGTTCAGTGTGGCTTACAATATGAGATAAAAGTTGGAAATACAATTTGTTACAGATTGGTTATGGATTACATTGTGCAGAGTTATGCGAAACAATTGAGGTGTCGTTAAGGAATGGAACAATGGAATGCAAACATTGAAACTTTGGAAGGGAACAATGGGAGCTTAGAGAGCGATAAAAAGGCATGAAGACATATGGTATATGTCTTTCTGTGAGTAAAGGTACGAAAGATGTGATCGTATGGGAATGAGAGTTCAGAGGTGAATGTATGATGCATTAGTGAACAGTAAGTGTGGACTTTATGTGTTTTGGTTATTTCCGTAAATTTTTTCAAAGAGATGGGTCTTCAATAATCTGCGGAAGGAAGCTTGCTCGTTGATTGTTCTTAAGTTGCGTGGCAGTGTATTCCAATACTGCGTGCTCATGTGAGAAAAGGTTGACGCGTGTAGCGCTTTGTATTTCACGCCCTTCCAATTGGGGAAGGTTCGGGATGATCTTTTGGCGTTTCTGGGTGGTAAGTCTATTAACTCAGACATGTAGGCTGGGGCTTCGCCGTGAATGATTTTGTGGACTAATGATACTTCTGACTTGCCCTCCTGTTTACTAAACCGTGCTAGCGGCTGTCGTGCGCTAATGCCGACACAGCCCATTCACTTTGAATAGGCCGTGTCGGCAGTGCAGTGCAGCAACCGCTAACATGGCTTAGTAAGCAGGGTAGTTGGTTTGGCCACTGCTGGAAGCAGGATACTGGGCTTGATGGACTATTGGTTTGCCCGAGTATGTTCTATGTTCTTAACCACCACACATCTCCAGAAAACGTGTGCGGATCAGCTGTACAAATGTGAACATATATTCCTAGAACAACTGGATCCTTCAAAATTCATAAGAACATAAGAGTAGCCATACTGGGTCAGACCAATGGTCCATCTAGCCCAGTATCCTCTTTCTAACAGTGGCCAATCCAGGTCACAAGTATCTGGCAGAAACCCAAATTGTGGCAACACTCCATGCTACCAATCCCAGGGCAAGCAGCGGATTCCCCATGTCTGTCTCAATAGCAGACTATGGACTTTTCCTCCAGGAACCTGTCCAAACCTTTTTTAAACCCAGGCGCGCTAACTGCTGTTACTACATCCTCCGGCAACAAGTTCCAGAGCTTAGCAATTCCTTGAGTGGAAAAATATTTCTTCCAATTTCTTTTTTTTTTTTTTAAATTTTAATATTTATTAATTTTACATTTATATATACAAAACATAAATGCATTGGAAATCCAGCAAAACTATAAAGAAATATATAAATAAAATATTTTACATATTGAAAATATGTTATTGAAATATTCTATTAATTTTGTCCACAATATCAGGTTAGAATCAAGATACTAGGATTAAGAATAGAGGAAATAAAAAAGAAACAGAGCTAGAGAGGACAACAGAAGCCGACAGCCGACTTAACAGCATTTTACCTATGGGAGTGTTTCCAAGGGGCTTCTCTCCCTTTCTTTACTTGCAATAAATTCCAAGAACTTTTTTGGGGTATACTACTACTACTACTATTTAGCATTTCTATAGCGCTACAAGGCATACGCAGCGCTGCACAAACATAGAAGAAAGACAGTCCCTGCTCAAAGAGCTTACAATCTAATACACATAATTAACAGATTCAAAAGATATACAACATTTGCAAGGAAATTTTAACACAAAAGAGCCCCCTAAACTCAAAATTCTGGATTTATATAAAAGGAATTCCTTCCTCCTTTTTTGTGTGTTCCTTGCAATGTCAGGAAAAACCTGGATCTTATCCCCAAGAAAAAGATCATTCAAGTGACGATCTTCCAATTTCTTTTAAAAGTATTTCCATGCAGTTTCGTGCGAGTGTCCCTTGGTCTTTGTACTTTTTAAAAGAGTGAAAAATCGATTTACCTTCACCCACTCCACAGCACTCTATGGGCACCAGCTCTCTTCTCTTCCCTTCCTCTCTATAGGCAGCATCTCATCAAATTCTTTCCCTTTATCTCCTCTCCATTAGCACAATCTCATTACTACCCCCCCCCCCCCCCCCCCACCCCCCCACCCCTCCACCCCCCCCGGAGCTCCTGCAGCGTTTTCTGTCCACCTGCTCTGCATTCTCTCCTAACCCCCCCCCCCCCCAACAGCCTTTTCTTTTCTTTCCTACCATCCCGTGACTCTCTTCCTCCCTCCTGTATACATTTTTCTCTCCTACCACATTAACCACACTCTGCTCTGCTCCAGTTTGTAACTGGAGCCCTCTCTAATGTCCGACTTCTGCAGCAGGAAACAGGAAGTTTCATTATTTTATAGACCTCTATCATATCTCCCCCTCAGCCGGCTTTTCTCCAAGCTGAAGAGCCCTAGCCGCTTTAGCCATTCCTCATACGGAAGTCGTCCCACCCCCTTTATCATTTTTGTCGCCCTTCTCTGCACCTTTTCTAATTCCACTATATCTTTTTTGAGATGCGGCGACCAGAATTGAACACAATATTCGAGGTGTGATCGCACCATGGTGCGATACAAAGGCATTATGACATCCTCATTTTTGTTTTCCATTCCTTTCCTTTCTTAGCCGCAGCAGAGCACTGTTTGTCTAGCTACTAATAAATTTGTTTTTAACTGGATATCAACTCGATACGGTCTCCTTCCTATTGCCGAGTCATCTTCGCTATTAATTTGTTTTCATTGACGATTTTTGCGAAGACTGGTTTCTTCTGTTTTTTTTGCAGATATAAAGGAATTGGAGAAGGTGCAGAGAAGGGTGCCGAAAATGATAAAAGAGATGGGACAACTTCCCTATGAGGAAAGGTTAAGACAGCTAGGGCTCTTTAGCTTGGAGAAAAGGCGGCTGAGGGGTGATATGATAGAAGTCTACAAGATAATGAGTGGGGTGGAGCGGACAGATGTGAAGCGTTTGTTTACACTTTCTAACAACACTAGAACCAGGGGACACAAGATGAAGCTAGAATGTGGTAGACTTAAAACAAATCGGAGAAAGTTTTTCTTTACTCAGCGCGTAGTTGGACTCTGGAACTCACTGCCTGAGAATGTAGTGACAGCAGCTGGCCTTGCCGAGTTTAAAGGGGGTTTGGACAGATTCCTGAAGGAAAAGTCCACTGATCATTATTAAATTAACATTTTTGGGGTTTTGCCAGGTTCTTGAGGCCTGGATTGGCCGCTGTTGGAGACAGGATGCTGGGCTTGATGAACCTTTGGTCGTTTCCCAGCATGGCGGTGCTTATGTGCACTATCCTATATAACAATTCTCACCTCCAACAGGATGTGCCTGGGACCGTGCCTGCAGGAAGTGGTCTGCTAGGCAGGCACTCACTGACCTCAGTGACATCAGTGACAGACAATTTGGCAAAGCAAAACAATCTGAGTGCTGGCCATTAGGACACAGGGTTGATAGGAGAGTTTTAAAAGACTGAAGGAACCAAAAGTGTTCAGGGGGGGGCAAGTTCTGAATGAATGAAATGAAAGCTAATCAAGAAATGTATTAAGTTATGTCCAATAAAAAAGGTATCATCTTATTTTCTTTTCCACGTTTTATTTTGTTTGATTTCTATTGATAACCTTAAGAGTGGACTAACACGGCTACCACACTCCTCTACTGAATGAATGAAAGAAATGAAAATTTACGAGAGGAACACAATCTGAATGCCGGGCATTTGTACACAGGGTAGATAGGACACTTTTTTTTTAAAAATGAAGGACGTGAAAGTATTACATCTTGGGGGAGGGGTGAGGAGGAAAGTGGTGGGGTATCCGGATACTGGGCGTTAGGGCCACGGGGGTACATAGACTTTTGAAAGCCTTAAGGAACCCAAAGTGTGGGAAGGAGGAGGAAAAGGAGGGGAGGGAACGGGGTGAGGGGCATTAGGAACAGGGGAGGGGGCCCTGTCACACACTCTCATTCTCACACACACTGTCACACAGACAGTCTCACTCTGTCACACACCCGCACATTCACTCTGGCTCTCTCTCTCAAACATACACACTCCCAGGAAAACCTTGCTAGCGCCCGTTTCATTCGTTCCAGAAACGGGCCTTTTTTACTAGTTGTACATATATATCGCATGCTAATGCAGAGGCATGGGAAAGACAAAAACTAACATGCCACCATACTAGAACTAATGAACCACCACATTAACGACGGTCAGATCTGCAATATACACCCCATGTAAATAAAATAGTGTATAAAAGGGATTTACTGCAAAACGCTGCAATTTCTAGTCAATCTGGTGGTGTCATGTGACCCCTGCCGTGTGGTAAAAATTGGGTTTGGATTGGATACAGAACAGATGCAAAACAAACATGTTATTTAGGGGGTGAAAACTTTATCTGCATAGTCAGGGGGATGTGGATCCAGAAAAAAAAAAGCACCTCTCTGGTGTTGACAGAAGAATGACCAAGAAAGTCGAGGGGAGACAGACGCACACTCACACTAACTGCATAAGCTGCCCTTTCTCTGGGCACCAGGCTACAAATATTTGATAGTACTTATATCTGGAAATAAATACTTTATCATTACTATAAATAGCAAAGATTGTGAATCCATTACAAGGCGGCTTTCTTTCAAGCATAAAATAACTACATTAGACTCGGTAACTGACCCATTCAGTTTTCAGCTCCTTCAGGAGTTAAAAAGCATTGCTACATTGAACCAAGATGGCTGAAATGTGCAGAGCTCCCAAGTTACCCAGTTCCAGGAGAGAGACGTTTTAGCTAGCCATGCTTTTGACCTTATATCCCAAAAGCAGTGTGGGAGATGTAGTCCTTGATTCCACCCACTTAAATCAGGACTGGTGTTACTACCACTAATTATTTTTATAGTACTACTAGACAGGGGTGTAGCCAGACAGTAGATTTTGGGTGGGCCTAGGCAAGAAGTGGGTGGGCACCAAGTGTTTTCCATCGCACCAAAAAAATATCTCAGCTGGTGGAAAAATGCTTCTCGCCATCTTGGCAGTCTACAGCAGACATGCGCTGAAAACTGAGCATGCGTAGGTGCCAGTATCGTGGAGAGCAGCATTTTCGTTACCATCAGGGGGAAGTCTTCAGCTGGCAGAGATTGGGATCCCCACCAGCTACTGCTAAACGTATACTACTGTTGGGTGGGCCTGAGCCCTTGCTACTAGATGTACACAGTGCTGTACACATTATATGCAGGTACTTTCTCTGTCCTTAGAGGGCTCACAATCTAAGGGGGCCTTTTAATAAGCCATGTAAGCACCTACGGGCACCAACTTGCGCCAATTCCAAGTTACTGCTGGCTACCGCGAGGCCCTTGCAGTAATCTCATTTTTGGCGTGCATAGGTCATTACTGCCCAGTTACCAGGCGAGTCTTTACCGCTAGGTCAATGGCTGACGGTAAGGTCTCAGACCCAAAATGGACACGCAGCAATTTTCATTATGCTGCACATCCATTTTCGGCAAAAATTTTAAAAAGGCCTTTTTTTAAAGGCGCGCTGAAAAATGATTGCGCGTGCACCCAAAACCCACACCTACATTACCGCAGTCCGTTTTTCAGTGCACCTTAGTAAAAGGATCCCTCAAGTTTTGATACCTGGGGCAGAGTCACACGTGGCTGCAGTGGGAATTAAGCCCAATTCCCCAGGATCTCAATCTGTAGCACCAACCATTAGGCACCTCCTCCACTCCTGGTGCAAGAGTATTTTAGTGAATCTTCAGCCATATACTCTCCTCCCCACATTTCATTTTCAGGTCTCACCTCATCCGTTCCACCCTCCAAAGTTCTGCTAATTAAAATCTACAACCATAATCATCCTACAGTGATATAAAAACACATAACCCCCATTTTACAAAGCCCCACTTGCGGATGCTGCACGGCAATGCCGACACAGCCCATTCAGTTAACGGGCTATGTATGTCAGCATTAATGCATCAGCAACCACTAGTGTGGCTTTGTAAAAGGGGGGGGGGGGGGGTAATTTGACATCACACTTTTAAATATTCAGCTTTGCTTCGTGGTAGAAATACGCACTGATGCTTCTTGAGTTTGTCTGGCTGTCAGGACTTGTTTTGCTTTTTCTGCCCCTCCAGAAGCTGCTGTCGTAGCCAACTGCCTAGACTTGCCTAATGGTTAGGCCAACCCTGACTGTAATCAGTGCTTGCATGTCTCATGACAGTGCAGTAGAGTAAGGGTTGCTTGAAATCCAGGGCTGACCTAAAATCTCCCTGTCGGAACTGGGTAACTTGGCAGCTCTGCATTACAGGAAAATTTACTGATGTAGACAGATACAACAACATGGAAAAGTACTTAAGGCTAATGGAAAGGATATAAATAAAGTAAGGTCAAGTATACAGGATATATAAATATTTATAGATTGTATAATTAACATTAATTGAAATGATCTGGACCTGAAACAGCAAAGGCTAAAAGTTTTACTTAACTTGGTTAAAAGGCAAGAATTCAGCTGAAGGACCCCCTCCCCTCTCCCCTGGGAGATGGTTAAGAAGGCCGGACCATTATCTTGAAGGGTGGAATGACTGCGGAGCTCCAGACATGCAGTAGATTTTTGCCTACAGAGTGAGGGACCTTCATTATCCTGGTGAATTATTCTGGTTTTATGGCTCTATGGGGAAAAGCTGAGACTTCTGGTTCCCATTGTTGCTGTTGAGAAAACATCTGTTTCTTTTGTAGCCCAGTGCTGTCAAAATTCAAGTTACTTAGAATTCTATGCCCACTCACCTTGGGCTCGGGCTCAGGCCCACCCAAAATTGTCCATCTGGCTACGCCTCTGGTCGTCATGCTGAAAGGGGTGAGAAAAATAGAAGAGAGCTTGACAAAACGGGAAGCACAGTGAAGAGTTTGGGAAATCTGAGCTTCAGTGATATAAAAAAGTAAACTCATGTATTTGGATAACACAAAAATCCATTAGCAACTAAGCATTTAGAAGGATGCAAGCTAGAAACTCAGACTAGAGACGCCTGGGAATCGTAATCTCAGATGATATGAAAGTAGCCAGTCACTGGAGCAAAGTCAATGGGAAAATTAAACAGGGTGACCAGTTGCATAAGCAAAGGTATCAGTAAGAGAACAGAGATAATGTTTCGCTCTCCCCTCCTCACTTGGAATAATATGTAAAAGCAGTGTTGCCAATTAACCAGTTCCAAAACCTGCCCAAAATTTCAACCCCGCCCCCGCTGTCATCAACCCCACCCCCGCCGTCATCAGCTGCGCCCCCGCCAGCCCCACCCCGACGTCACCAGCCCCGCTCCCGACGTCATTAACCACTCCCCCAACGTCACTAACCACGCCCCCTGCGGGGCAAAAAACCACAGTGCTAGCGGAGAAAAAAAAAACCGCAGCCCGCAGCAGTCAGAAATTTCCCGCAGCGGGTCTGGCAACCGCGTGTACAAGTCTGACTGGAGCCCACAGCACTCAGTAGGAGAACCAGAGGCCGAGGGCAGGTAATTTCTCCTGGAGCTCAAACAGCACGGGGTGGGGGGGGGGGGGGTCAGCCTTTGGAGGCTAGAAAGCAAATAATCTACCCTTCACACCCTCAGGATTGACAGTGAGAATAAGAGGTGATAAGGAGAGTACAAATGAAGTCTGACATTACAATACTGTAAGGCTTGAGGCGTAATGTTCAAAGCTCTGGCATTAAAGCCATCAGCACCCTTCCCATAGTGCCATAACAGTGCAGAAACAAAGCCCAATCCAATGAAAACTGAAAGCAAAGGGAAGGAATGTTGCACACAGAAATGTTTCAGTAAGCGTGGGGCAGAAGGGCGCTTGTGTTGGGTTCATTCGGATGGAAGATGATTTCCTTTCTCTTCGTAAGAAAGCTAAGGAGTCTTTCTTTGGTCTCGTTTTCCATGCTTACTGTTAATGTGTGTGTATTCTTTGTATTATAGTCTCTAAATGCTTTAAATTCAATATTTTACCAAGTGTGTGACATTTCATTGTTACTGTCCCTCTGCCCAACACAATCAGAAAACTTCCAGCTGAGTCCTGCAAAACCTGGGAGGCTCCGAACTTCTTTACTGACTCTAAACACTGGGTCACGTCTGCTTCAGATTCATTCCCTGCTGGGCTCAACTGTCCCCTTTACATGGCTTCCATGGATCTGTCCTTTGGGACAAATTTTACTTCATCGTAGACAGTCTGCACCTTTCGTGGCCGGGGCTTATGCTCCATCAGGTTGGTCTCAAGGTTCGCATGAATCTGAGAATAAAAAATAAAGGGTATTAAGAACAAATTGGTAACGCCATCTTTAACAGATTTCAGGAATAATTAAGGTTATAAATAGAAATAAAACAAAACAGAGAAAAGAAAATAAGATGATATCTTTCAACAATTTTTATTGATGACAACCCGGTGCATATACAGAAATCGAAGAATCTCATTAGTAAAGCATACCATACAAAGTCACAATATCTAGACATAACCGTCATCAACCTGTTATTTTTAAACTATT
The DNA here is from genome assembly GCF_901765095.1 of Microcaecilia unicolor. NCBI lineage: Eukaryota > Metazoa > Chordata > Amphibia > Gymnophiona > Siphonopidae > Microcaecilia > Microcaecilia unicolor. The sequence goes on along the minus strand of NW_021963480.1, from coordinate 63,787 downwards.
ACCACCTCCCCCCCAACTCCCCCCAATCCTCCATGTTTATTTTACAGAAGGAAAAAAAACTCCAAGACATACCTTTTTTATTGGACTAACTTAATACATTTTTTGATTAGTTTCGAAGGTAACGCTTGGAATGCCCTCTAAATATTAGACTTCCATAAACCCTTGAAAAACTTAGCTGAACATTAAAATACTCTGCAGATTCCCTCCAATATGAATCTACTATTTTCTTAGCCTGCACTTCCAATTAATGCTCAAGGTAGATCACAGAATTTTTACAATCCAGCTCTAATATGTTAGAGTTTACAGTTTACATTCTTTGCACTTAGTTTAATGGGCAGCGGGATTGCGAGCCTGTCCCACTACTGTCATTGTATATATACAGTGTGTTCTTGTACCAGATTGTAGCCGAGCTGAGCTGGAAAGTGTTTGCTTAATGATAACAGAATGCATGCAACCCTAAGATACACAGTAAAGTACAAGGGGTTATCTGCATTATCCCAGCTGCAAAGGCCTCAAATATAAATCAACTTAGCCAGCGGTGGGAGGCAGGGCTGGTGGTTGGGAGGTGGGGAAAGTGCTGGGCAGACTTATACTGTCTGTGCCAGAGCCGGTGGTGGGAGGCGGGGCTGGTGGTTGGGAGGCGGGGATAGTGCTGGGCAGACTTATACGGTCTGTGCCAGAGCCAGTGGTTGGGAGGCGGGGATAGTGCTGGGCAAACTTATACAGTCTGTGCCCTGAAGAGGACAGGTACAAATCAAGGTAAGGTATACACAAAAAATGGCACATGTGAGTTTATCTTATTGGAGTGTACAGTCTAAGTGAGCTGTCAGTTCACACCACACCTGTGATCTTTACATAAAGGGATGAGACTTGATATACTGCATTTCTGTGGTTACAATCAAAGTGGTTTTCATATTATGCATAGTTACTTATTTTGTACCTGGGGTGATGGAGGGTTAAGTGACTTGTCCAGAGTCAGAAGGAGCTACAGTAGGAACTGAACCCAGTTCACAAGGATCGAAGCATGCTGCAGTAACCACTAGGCTACTCCTCCACTCAATATGACATCTAAGTCTGAGTCAGGATGTTTTACGTTCCAAGACGTATGAAGAGAGGCTTGCTGACCTGAACATGTACACCCTGGAGGAAAGGAGGAACAGGGGTGATATGATACAGACGGAGATGGGAAGGCGGTAGAACGAGAGGACATGAAATGAGATTGAAGGGGGGCAGACTCAGGAAAGATGTCAGGACGTATTTTTTCACGGAGAGGGTGGTGGACGCTTGGAATGCCCTCCCGCGGGAGGTGGTGGAGATGAAAACGGTAACGGAGTTCAAACATGCGTGGGATATGCATAGAGGTATCCTGTGCAGAAGGAATGGATCCTCAGAAGCTTAGCTGAAATTGGGTGGCGGAGCAGGTGGGGGGAAGAGGGGGTGGTGGTTGGGAGGCAAGGATAGGGGAGGGCAGACTTATACGGTCTGTACCAGAGCCGGTGATGGGAGGCGGGACTGGTGGTTGGGAGGCGGGAAATACTGCTGGGCAGACTTATATGGTCTGAAAAGGACAGGTACAAATTCAAGGTAAGGTATACACATATGAGTTTGTCTTGGGCAGACTGGATGGACCATGCAGGTCTTTTTCTGCCGTCATCTACTATGTTACTATGTTACTATGCTGAAAACATCCAAAAACTGAGTAGCGAACATAGCGATTTTCAAACCAGAAAAACACCTATCTTTTTGTTTCAGAAATCAACATTTTCCAGACATTTTTGTGCTCAGTGCATCTACCTTTTGGTACCATGTTTGGAAGAAAACGTCCAAGGGAAAAACCAACAAAAATAAGCCACTGGGGTGTCTGGGGGCCATGATTCTTAGTATACTGGCCACACAGACATCCTAGCAGAGCAGTGAGTGAGGCAGCCTACAGGGCACTGCAGTGGACTTCACACAAAAGGTCCCAAGTACACATCTCACCATAACCCCTTTATATTGTATGGTGAGCCCTCCAGGAATAGCAAAAAATGTACTGTACCCAACTGCAATAGCCCTTACACCTGCAGATGTCACCTATATTTTGTGGCTTGGGGGGGCACTCTCACTTTCCACCACAAATGTAGTAGTTAAGAGTGGGATATGGGCCTGGGTCCCCTTCTCTACAGGTCACTGCACCTACCACTAGGCTACTCCATGAACCTGCTTGCTGCCCTAACAGGAATGACCATTATCTCTCGTCATGTTCAAGTGTGCATCACTGTGTACGACTTGTAGTGCTATAGAAATGGTAAGTAGTAGTAGTAGTCTTTGGGATTCCGGAATCTTGCTGCTCTTTGGGATTCCGGAATCTTGCTGCTCTTCGGTATTTTGGAATCTTACTACTTTTTGTCCTTATTTGTCCTGTCTGTCCAATTAGATTGTAAGCTCTGTCGAGCAGCGACTGTCTTTTCGCGTTCAAGTGTACAGCGCTGCGTACGTCTAGTAGCGCTAAAGAAATGATTAGTAGTAGTAGTTATATCTGCCGCTGTCATAGAACCTGATATGTACTGTCACTTTTACCTCTTAGAGGGGTGGGTGGGGGGGTCAATGACCACTGGGGGATTAAAGGGGGGGTCATGCCTTTATCTCTGCAATGGTCATCTGGTCAGTTTGGGCACCTTTTTGGCAATTAGGGACCCTTTTACTAAGCTGCAGTATAAAAGGCCCTTCCTGCGCTACTGGCGGTGGCCGTTTTTGCCGCATGCTAGGGCCCCTTTTACTGCAGCGGGTAAAAAGGCCAGTAACAGAAATGGCCATACAGTAAGTTCGCACTTGCCGTGTGGGCAAGTAAACCTGGTGGTAACCCCCTACGGTATAAAGTTTTCTGGGAAATTCGGAAATGCCACACACTGGGGGCGGAACTACCGCCGACACTCGCGTTGGGCCGGTGGTAGTTCCGGATTGCTGCACGGCAAGCCTGCTGTGGGCTTACTGCCGCTTAATAAAAGGGCCCCTTAGTCGTAATTGAAAGAGGTCTAGCCATAAACATCCTATTTTTTGCCCTGGATTTTTTTTACAATGCTCCATTAATGCAGAAAAACATCTATATCGTAAGCCCATCCTAGTCCCGCCCAAAACACGCATCCAACATACCCCCTTGCAATTTAGATGAACTGCAGAGAAAAATGTCTCAAATACGAGTTTTGAAAATCAGGATTTGGACGTTTTTCCGAGAAAAACATCCATCTGCCACTTTCTGCCATTTTTCTGTTTTGAAAATTAGCTCCATAACATACAAGGATACAAAGGCACGCACCTAGGACCTTACCTGATCATTTCCTTCTGGAGGTATCCTCTGTATCACCGCGTACTGAACAGATGAGGAACTTTCCAGTACTTGGTTTCTAGAAGCAGAATCTTACAAGACAAAAAAGAAACATACATCAGCATCTCAGTCATGGAGACAAGTAAGATTAAATGGAGGCAGCTGGACACTAGGTACAGTCAAGTCTGCACAATCATAGCCTCTGGCCATGGTCACTAATGACTTGGTGACCTACAGAATGGCTGTATCAAATTGAGTTGGATCTGGATTTGATTCGTTTCATTTTTATTCACAGGGTGTGAATGATATCCCAGGTCTACAGTCGACATCTCTTGAGATAGGATTTGGTTGAGGTGGGAGTCAACTTGATAGTGGCTTGTAAATTTTATCCATAGTGGAGGAGAGCATCTTGAAAAAGAGCAAGCGAGACTTTTTAAGGGGTTGTACACAGCCATCTCCTTAGAAATCAGAACTCTCTTCCTCTTTTGTCAGGATTCATGTCCTTCTGTACAGATGTGCGAGGCAACTCTTGGACCAAAAAGATGCTTCTAGGAGTGTATATTTAATTGAACAGCTACTAGTAGGGAAAGTCCTCCAATATGGATAAAATCTTGACCAACTGAGCTCTGTTCTTAAAATAAATTCTTGTAATTCTCTGTAGTTCTCTGAGGAATTAAAAGCATTTTCCTCATTCTCTCTCACAATCTCCTGTTTCAACATTGGTAGCTCCCATATACACATAGACCAGTGACAACAATAATACTGACATCAACAGATCTGTTTCGATGTGATGACCTTTCACTTCTAAATCTGGAAGGAGACACTTGGATTTTCTGCAAGCTATGCTAAAGTCATGTAACTTTCCTCCCCTTCATGTTCTGCTTTCTAACTTCTTCAGGGGCTATGAAAAGTAGCTGACTCGCGTGTGGTCATGTGATCACCTCATATGACTCATCAGCCCCAAACACTGCCAAAAGAGTCAAAGGCCCACAGAGTGTAGTTTGTGCAGGTGAAATGAAACAAACACTCAGAAAGAACAAAGGAAACTTTGTCAGAAACCAGGTCACAGCCACACCAGCAGAGAGCACTTCTCCAATCTAGGGCATGGTATGGAAGATATGAGGGTCTCAGGGAAAAACCCAGATTGTGGAGATGAGAAAAGGGAACTCAAACACATAGATGTCTAGTGCTTCCTACATAAGCCTCAACCAGTCAGAAAATTTATGATTCACACAGTCCACAACAAGAATTTCCTCAAGACGCACGTCTTATATTCCGCCTGAACCGATATACTCATATCACCCCTCTTCTCAGGTCACTTCACTGGCTTCCAATCAGATACCGCATACAGTTCAAGCTTCTCCTTCTTACCTACAAATGCACTCAGTCTGCAGCCCCTCATTACCTCTCTACCCTCATTTCCCCTTACGTTCCCGCCCGTAACCTCTGCTCACAGGACAAATCCCTCCTCTCAGTACCCTTCTCCACCACCGCCAACTCCAGGCTCCGCTCATTCTGCCTCGCCTCACCCTATGCTTGGAATCAACTTCCTGAGCCCTTACGCCAAGCCCCCTCCCTACCCATCTTCAAATCCTTGCTCAAAGCCCACCTCTTCAATGTTGCTTTCGGCACCTAACCTTTATACCTTTCAGGAAATCTAGACTGCCCCTATTTGACTGACTGTACATTTGTCCTTTAGATTGTAAGCTCCTTTGAGCAGGGACTGTCCTTCTATGTTAAATTGTACAGCGCTGCGTAACCCTAGTAGCGCTTTAGAAATGTTAAGTAGTAGTAGTAGTAGTAGACGCAGTCTGTACAGTCACGATTTGTCAAATTTATCTTTCTCCGGATCTTTCTTCATCCACGTTGGCTTGCACATACTTTATACCTCTTCAGCTCTGTGACCTGTGCTCACTACTTTATGTAAATCTTTTCTGAGATGCAAAAAGAAAATGCAAATCACCCACATTCGGTGCTTGTTTTCTTCTTTTCTTCAAAAGGAAGTTAAGCTTCATTTGTATAGATTTGCCTGCCAGGGAAATTGGGAAACAGTGAAAGATCCTGTCTTTACTGACGCTGGCTGCAGCTGTCCTTCCTCCACCTCTGACCCCAGTTACGGGCAGAATTTCAAGCCAACACAAAACCAGCACAGTTTGTTACATTTGTACCCCACGCTTTCCCACTCATGGCAGGCTCAATGCGGCTTACATGGGGCAATGGAGGGTTAAGTGACTTGCCCAGAGTCACAAGGAGCTGCCTGTGCCTGAAGTGGGAATCGAACTCAGTTCCTCAGTTCCCCAGGACCAAAGTCCACCACCCTAACCACTAGTCCACTCCTCCACTGTTCCTACTATTTGAGATTCTACATGGAATGTTGCTATTCCACTAGAAGTCGGCCCTTGCAGATCACCAATGTGGCTGCACAGGCTTCTGCTTCTGTGAGTCTGACGTCCTGCACATACGTGCAGGACGTCAGACTCACAGAAACAGAAGGCTGCACAGCCTTCTACATGGAATGTTGCTAGTGGAATAGCAACATTCCATGTAGAATCTCCAATAGTAGCAACATTCCATGTAAAATCTCCAATAGTAGCAACATTCCATATAGAATCTCCAATAGTAGCAATATTCCATGTAGAATCTCCAATAGTATCTATTTTATTTTTGTTACATTTGTACCCTGCGCTTTCCCACTCATGGCAGGCTCAATGCGGCTTACATGGGGCAATGGAGGGTTAAGTGACTTGCCCAGAGTCACAAGGAGCTGCCTGTGCCTGAAGTGGGAATCAAACTCCGTTCCTTAGTTCCCCAGGACCAAAGTCCACCACCCTAACCACTAGGCCACTCCTCCACATAACAGATCCAACAGAGGGGCAGATTCAGAAAGAGGGACCCAAATTTGTGATCTGTGCTAAGCTACTATTCTGTGAAAGATGCTCTGCGCAGAGCGCCCTTTCCAGAACACTACCTTGACGTGCTTCTTGCGCCTAAACTTTGGGCATGAGCATTTACGACTGCCAAAAAGCTGGTGTAAACGTTTGCACTCAACTCATGGCAGTTAAGTGCATAAATGCAGGTATTCTATAACATTGCACCTAATTTCTGAGAACATCTCAACCTAACCGTGCCCTTCCCATGGCCGCACCCCTTTTTGAACTGCACGCTGTGAAATTTAGGTGCACATGTTACGGAATAGTGGGTAGGGCAGATTCATGCTTAACTCCTAACTACTGCCAAATTAAGTACTTGTGAACACCAATAACTGTTAGTACCTAATTGACAAATTATTTAGGCATGAATCTGAGATACGCACCCAAATTTGGTGCAAATATACAGAATTCGGAGGGGATTGAGTCCAATATTCATAGGCGTTTACATGACTAGCAGGTGCTGTTAACCAGAAAAGTGCCAGCGAAAGGGATGTTCAGTGGCACTAATTGACAATGCTATGAATATTTCCTCTGTCTGCCCCAGCAATATCTGGAAGTGACAGGAAGGTCTGTGGGTGGAGCCAGAGACTGTGTAATTAGTGACCAAATTCAGACCACTAATCGTATAATAAACCAGGTAAAGTTAGAGCAGCAAAAAGGCCAAATCTGATTAGCTGTCCAGTGAGCGGTTTGATTATTGCTGCCAACTGGTTAGTGGTGTAGAATCGATAAACATAAATTGATTTTCTTCTCTTGCAAAAGGTACAAAGAGTAGGGGACACTCAAGGATGTTACATGGTACTACTTTTCAAACGAACCGGAGGAAATACTTTTTTCACTCCACAAATAGTTAAAGCTCTGGAACTTGCTGCCAGAGGATGTGGTATCCATGGCCAGTATATCTAGGTTTGAAAAAGATTTGTACAAGTTCCGGGAGGAAAAGTCCATAGTCTGCTATTGAGTTAGACATGGGGGAAGCCGCTGCTTGCCCTGGGATTGGTAGCATGGAATGCTGGTACTATTTGGGTTTCTGCCAGGTACTTGTGACCTGGATTGGCCACTGCTGGTCTGACCCAGTAGGGCTGTTCTTATTTATTTATTTCTGCCAACATTTATACCCCACATTTTCCAATCAAGTTGTTGGTTCGATGTGTCTTACAGTTTACTTTGGTTGAATGTGTTAGCCGAGTGCCATTTTCAGTCTCTGTTAGTGATCGAGCATCGTGGTGCGTTGACTGCTGTTCAGGTTGGTTATGTGGGTTCATCGAAGAAAAATTTTCTTAAGTGGGCTTTCAGGTATTTTCGGAAGGTTATGTAGTTGTTTGTGTATTTTAAGACTTTCGGTAACGCATTCCATATCTTGGGGCAGATGTATGTGAAGCTGGTTGAGTATGAAGATTTGTATTTTAGGCTTTGGTATCTGGGAAAGTGTAGGGTAAGGTAGGTCCTTGCACCTTTTATTGCATTGTGCATAGGTTTTTCTATGAGGCTTGTCATGTATTCCAGCGCGAGGTGTGAGGATGTTATAATGCCGTTGTATCGCTCCATGGTGCGACCGCACCTTGAGTATTGTGTTCAATTCTGGTCGCCGCATCTCAAGAAAGATATAGTAGAATTGGAAAAGGTGCAGCGAAGGGCGACTAAAATGATAGCGGGGATGGGACGACTTCCCTATGAAGAAAGACTAAGGAGGCTAGGGCTATACAGCTTGGAGAAGAGACGGCTGAGGGGAGACATGATAGAGGTATATAAAATAATGAGTGGAGTGGAACAGGTGGATGTGAAGCGTCTGTTCACACTTTCCAAAAATACTAGGACTAGGGGGCATGCGATGAAACTACAGTGTAGTAAATTTAAAACAAATCGGAGAAAATGTTTCTTCACCCAACGTGTAATTAAACTATGGAATTCGTTGCCGGAGAAAGTGGTGAAGGCGGTTAGCTTAGCAGAGTTTAAAAAGGGGTTGGACGGTTACCTAAAGGACAAGTCCATAAACCGCTACTAAACGGACTTGGAAAAATCCACAATTCCAGGAATAACATGTATAGAATGTTTGTACGTTTGGGAAGCTTGCCAGGTGCCCTTGGCCTGGATTGGCTGCTGTCGTGGACAGGATTGCTGGGCTCGATGGACCCTTGGTCTTTTCCCAGTATGGCATTACTTATGTACTTATATGAGACCGAAGATACGTTCTCTGGCCTATAGAATAATCTTGAAAGATATACGTGCTTTGATGGGTAGCCAGTGTAGGTTTTGAAGCAGCGGTTTTACACTTTCGAATCGATTCTTGCCGAATATTAGTCTTGCAGCTGTATTTTGTGCTGTTTGCAGTTTCTTTAATAATTGTTCCTTGCATCCTTGCATCCAGTGTAAATCCTGATGGGTTGGCATTGAAGCAACAGTGCTGGTCGGTATCAGGGTATTGTCATTGAATATCCAGTTTTATTTTAACTGTGGTGGCTGGCACTTTACTTAACCGCTGACTGCTGTGGTTCAATATTAGACTCATTGACTTTGAGGATCATAGCCCTATGTAGCTCACTTTATTCATTGCAAAAAAAATGTGTAATGTTATTTGCAGAAGACAGAGACAGGGAGACACACATACACACTCAATGTGCCAGAGAATGTAGTAAAAGCAGTTAGCTTAGCGGGGGTTTAAAAAAAGGTTTGGCTGGCTTCTTAAAGGAAAAGTCCATAGCACGCCCCAGTCCCGCCTTCGCTATGCTTCCGACACGTGGCTTTCGATTATGCCAATTCGGGCGATCCTGTGAGAAGGACGCCCATCTTCCGATTTGCGTCGAAAGATGGGCGCCCTTCTCTTTCGAAAATAAGCCTGAAAGTAAACTCCATGTATGAGGTGGAGGAAGGAAGGGGGACAACATCTCGGCCCAGGTGGGGGCGTATCTCAGTCTGGTAGAGGCGGCATGTTGCCTTGGGTCGCCCCTTCCTTTACTCCACTGATATTGACACTATATATACAGCTGTTGACCATTTAAATGGCTTTGAATATCAGGTGGATAGTTTTTATTGAATAATTTTGAATAATACAAACAAATAAGAATAAGAAATAATAGTCCACATTAATGAGAACGGGAACAATCCACCAAACCAGTTACATAGCAGAAACAAGATTATACCTATTTTTAAGCTCTGTGGCCATCGTTTAAAAAATACAGTGACAACCCTGCAGACTTCAACAGGCGTCATGCATTTTTTAAACTGCCTTTTTTAAGCAACCCCTGTCCCACTGAATTCCCAGATGGTTCTGGGCTATGGCCTTGGTGAAAAAGGGTGTTGATGGGATACGATGACTTAACAGGTCATTTGGCACTCTTCACCCGAATCAGCTGTTCCAAAACAAATCTGTCTGGGGAAGGGGGGAGTGCTCTGAGCTGAACAGGATCTGGCTCTCCAAATCCAAACTAATCCTCTCCCACATTAAAACAGCTCAACCTAAAAAGCCCTAAGATGGCTGAATGGCTTTGGAGGGAACCTTGGAAGACAGTAAAACAGACCTGGATGGGCCCTTCCCCAGTTGACCTTTGAATGTGTCTGTTTCCTACAGATCCGTTTAAGGGCTGTCTTTGGTGTTTTATTTAGAAAAGGGGAGGGTGTTAAAGGATAAGGGGGCTCAAGGCTTATAGAGGTGACACCACCTACCGTTGTGCTTCCTTTTCTTCTTCTTCTTCCAATAGAAGAACGTGAGCAGAGTTATTACGATGATTGCAATGAAAGTAATGGGCAGGAAAGTGAACAGCAGAGTCCTCGATACTAGTTTTCCACCTGGAATTAAAGGTGAACAGGTATTTGTTTGGTTTGACTTGGCTCTTTCCTTCTACACTGCAGGGCTTCCAGTTCAGTCCGAACTGGGGCCGAATTCCAACACCAGAACCTTTGTCTGTAACTACCTGGGGGCTGTCCCCCAAATGTCATATCACTTCTCAATTTACTAGTCATCAGCCAGGGCCCCGTACTGGGGCCCCTTCCAGAATCATGAACTTTAGCCACTAGGTGGTGCGCCACTGTACAATGGCTGGGACGTCAACTCTCCCCCTCCTCCAGCATTTCCAGCTCTGGGAAACGAACAGAAAACCAGACTTGGCAATGAAACCCAGGTATTACATACCTGGATACAGTGGGATATCCTGATTTTGGCTTCTGTTTTTTGGAGGTAGCTGTAGGTGTGTCCCGAGGACTGGGTGGAGAACCTTTCGTGCCACTGTGGAGTAGCTGGTATTCTATAAAGGAGCACCTAACTTCTACAACACACAGTTGAGGGGAGCGTATAGATGGGCGGAGTACGGCCCTGTCGTCAAGTGAGGTGTGTAACTTATAGAATGTTATCGGTTACGTGCGTCATTTGACACACTAACATGACGTAAATGGTCATGTCTGAACTGAGGCAATCTCATGCTGACTTATACTCGTATCGTATAATAAATCAAAATCATTCCCAGCGTTTAAATAGTGTAAAACATTTTTTAACAAATGGCAGCACTCAGTAATTCATCTGAGAAAAGTTTTTTTAGGACCAGCAAAGGAGACTGAATGCTCTGAGGCACACAACGAAACAAAGTTATGTTGCCGCTGTTCTCCTGATGACTGCTGAATGACATAAGCAAGACATGCTAAGAACAAGATATGCGAACGTAAGTGGAAATCTTGACAGTAAAATAATTTTGTGAATTGTTGACACATCGAGTGATGTAAAAAAAAAAAAAAAGAGAACCTAAAAATCAGATCGATGACGATACTTAGTGAGTTTATTGCTTTTCCCTATAAGATACTATATGGGAGCAACCACCGTTGACTGGTCCTAAACAACATTCGTAAAAGAAAAATGTTCTAGACTATTTGACTGCTGGGAATATTTTTGATTAGTTTTGCTTTCTGTTCCCCCGCTTTTAGAAGGCTTTTGTTTGGACCTTTATCTTGTAGAACTGGTGCTCAGTGTTTTACATCAGCGCCCAAATGGAGATGCCAGTTTAAGAATTGCTCCCTTAATGTCCCTGCTAGAATGTTTAGCATTGCCACAGGGCCCTGACTGTCTGTATCCGGCCAGAAAGCCTGATCAAGAACCAGGTGAACTGCCCAGACTGTGCCCCACTGACCTTTCCCATCACTCTCCTGCCCCCCTCTTCTCACATTTCATAAAAAAACCCAGTTTTCGTCTCTAGATGTATGGTGGTTGCAGTCAGATTAAAAATGTCTCCTCCCTTATCCCAGGCCTGTAAGCCTCACATCAGTTATTGGAAAAGTAATGGAAGCGATGCTGAAGGAAAGGATAGTGAATTTCCTGGAAGCCTGTGTCAGGGGTCAACTATGTTCGGATGCCAAACTTCTTCTTGTCACATTGAGTAACTACTTACTAACCAAACAGACTATCTCCATATTTCGTAGGGAAGAAGCTTGGCATCTGAACATAGTCAACCTCAGACGCAGGCGTTGTGCGCCGAAACACGGCCTGTGTTGGGTCTATATTGGAACACTGATTTTCGCCAATAAAGAACTGTGTCCCATGTCTGAATGCTGTTGGTGCTTTTTGCTGTATTTTGTCAAGTAGTGGCAAAATATGATGGTGTATCATCCTCTTCCCAGCTTTCACTCAATCTCTCTTGCTCATATAACCCCCCACCCCCCCCCCCCCCCCCACACACACACACATCTTTCACTCAGTCTCTTTCTCTCACCTGGCTTTGCAGAAGAAACAGCTGGATTCCTGCTTCCCCACCAGGACTTGGCTCTCTGCAAGTATGAGCACTGCGGTGCTGGAAGTTTGAGTTGGTCTCACAGTTTCAGGTCTCGCGAGACTTAAAAACATGAAACCAATCTGAACTTCCGGCACCTCATGGCTGAAGCTTGTAGAGAGCCGAATCAAGGTAGAGAAGCAGGAATCCCGCTGTAAGCACCACAAGATTTACCAAGCTTCCAAGGGCCAGAAAAAAGCACTTGGTGGGCCAGGTTCTGGCCTTGCGGGCCATAGGTAGGACAAGCCTGAGTTAGTACATGTCAGAGGCCTCTTCTGGACCACATCAACAATTATTGAATTGACTTGGTTGTTCTGTGTATCACGATTGGACCTTAAAGGTTTTAAAAACACTAAATGAAGGGCCTTGTGGAGATCTCCTGAGGCCAATCAGACACTGCTAGATATGGTGAACCTTTGGCCTTCTTTTGATTTAATCAACTGTGGAACTAGTCAATCTCCAAAACTGACCTTCAGTCTGTAGGATTGAGCAGTGCAACATGGTTGGACAATGTACTGTAGTCTATGTGAATCACTGCAACTAAGAAATCAGGAGGTTAATTCCCCAGGAGGAAGCCAGTGAAGAGTGGCCACATTCTCCAGATTGTGTATCTACAGCTCAGCTAAGATTGCAGGACAGCTAGAGTGTTCCGTATAGATTACCTGCATATATGGGATGCTTAAACCCCCCATTATTAATTAAAGAAACCAGAGGACCATAAATGCTGAGGCTTACCTTGCTCTGTACACTCACTGCTTAAATTATAGGAGGTGTTCTTCATATCAACAGGATTACTAACGACACAGAAGAGGGGTCTGTCCGTTGCGTTGCAGTTTAATGAAATGATCCGACTGTTTCTGTTTGGATTCTGCCAGTGCTGTTGCAGCTCCTCCACTCCTGCTGGTAAAGCTCCTGCTATCCAAGTAATATTAACATCAGCTTGGGGTGAGACCATGCATTCCAAGGTTATATTCCAGCTATCACGGCTCGTGGTTAATTTCCGTATTTCTGGAGTAGGGACAGGCTCTGCATGAGGACAAAATAGTTATAACAAATTCCAGTAATTCTTTCTGGGTCACAAGCTGTATAAGGCCATTTGTCCTCCTAAAAGCGTAAATGAACTCTTTAGCACACAGAGTGGTAAAATCTCACATCTCCTTTGGGTTGTCCAGTAAGTGGCCTATTCAAGCAGTACCTTGAATGCATTTCTAAAACAGAGAAACATGATGGCGGACGAACGGCCCATCCAGTCTGCCCTGTGTTTTATTTCAGATATTCACTGGATTCTAAAAAGAGCATGTTCCCTCTCCAGTGATGTGATGGGGATCATTCTCCACCCCTCCCATGGGAAAACCCATGTAAAAAAAGGCTTGGAAGGGTGACAGACACATATGAGGGATAATCTGTAACGTTTAACGAGTATTATAATCAAGAAAGTCAAAATGGTATTGGTGAATCATGGTAAATTGTTTACTGGATAGTACAGACCAGACTCTTTTGTGGATGTCAGAGGCTCCCTTAGACGTACAGACTGGTTCTTCAACTGTGCATATCACTATCAACCCCACCTTCGAGAAAAAAATGCCAAGTCCCAGAAAATGAATTTGACTTGCAAGCAGAACTTGCAGTTTCAAAGATCTATTTATTTAAAGGTTAACAAATAAAAGTGAAACAAAAAATATAAAAAGAAATCTTTGACTGGACTAAATTCATTTTTGGACTTGCTACTGGGTGCAAAAATCTCATAACAACATAAGAACAGAAGTGTTGCCATACTGGAACAGACCGAAGGTCCATCAAGCCCAGTTTCCTGTTTTCAACACTGGCCAATCCAGGTCACATGTACCTGGCAAGATCCCAGAACAGTAAAATAGATTTAATGCTGCTTATCCTAGAAATAAGCAGCTGATTCTCCCAAGTCCATCTTAATAATGGCTTATGGATTTTTCTTTTAGGAAATTATCCAAGCCTTCTTTAAATCCTAAGATAACTTCTTTTACCACATTCTCTGATGACAAATTCCAGAGTTTAATTACATGTTGAGTAAAGAAATATTTTCTCCGGTTTGCTTTACATTTACTACTTAGTAATTTCATTGCATGCCCCCTTTCCCTAGTCTTTTTTCTTAAATCCCCTGCTCACTGCCGACCTACCCATTCGAGCAATCACTGGATAACATTGGTACAACCTTTTGTTTGGCTCTCCCCCAATTTCCTATTATAATCGTAGTTCTACCCCCTTCCATCTCCGAATTGTATTATGATATCCCACATTCCTTTTATTCTACTATCTAGTCTGTAAGGTGCCTAGATGGCACGACTGTAGATAGCAAATATAAGCAAACTTCGATACTTGAATCATTTTTTTCCAAAGAGTAAACAACAGAATCACGTCTACACGTTACACTCCAACCAGTATTTTATAGACCACTATCATATCTCCCCTCACCTGTCTCTTCTCCAAGCTGAAAAACCTTCTCATCGGGAAGTCATCCCATCCCCTTTTATAATTTTCGTCACCCTTCTCCGCACCTTTTTGAATTCCGCTGTATATCTTTTTTGAGATGTGGTATTTTAGATCTAGTCCTTAGTGGAATGCAGGACTTAGTACAAGTGGTAACTGTATTGGGTCCGCTGGTGAAACAAAAAAAAAAAACAGAGTGGAAGACTCCAAAGGAGGTTCAAAGATAACCAAACGCAGAAGTCAATGGCTTTTTAAAACATATAAAAGTTTATTTTCCCAGAGATTTGATACAGGATGTGTTGACAATTCCGGGTATGTATGTGTTTGGTTATCTTGGAACCTCCTTTACAGTCTTCCACTCTTTTTTTTTTCTTTTGATGGACTGTTCTGGAAGCACTGCTTTCCCCTGTTTTTGGATTTGGGGTTCGCTGGTGAAACAGTGATCATAATATGATCAAATCTGACTTAATAACTGGAGTGCAGTCACTAAGGAAATCTACTGTAGCAGTGTTTAATTTTCAAAAGGGTAGCTATGATAAAATGAAGAAAATGGTTAAAAACAAACTGAAAGGCTCAGCTGCAAAGGTTAGGACTTCAAATCAGGCATGGATGCTGTTTAAAAATACCATTTGGAAGCCCAGACCAGATGTATTCCACATATTGATAAAGGTGGAAAGAAGAGCAAAGACAGCCAGTATGGTTAAAGGGAGAAATGGAAAAGGCTATTAGAGCCAAAATAACAGCTTTCAGAATATGGGAAAAAAAATGATGAGTGCAGACAACACAAAACTATTCAAAGTTGTTCAAATACCTGCAGATTGTGAAAAATTGCACCCTCATCCTCCCTATCTCATCTGCCCGCAACCTTGGAGTCATCTTCGACTCCTCCCTCTCCTTCTCTGCGCATATCCAGCAGACAGCCAAGACCTGTCGCTTCTTTCTCTATAACATCAGCAAAATTCGCCCTTTCCTCTCTGAGCACACCACCCGAACTCTCATCCACTCTCTCATTACCTCTCGCCTTGACTACTGCAAGCTACTCCTCACTGGCCTCCCACTTAACCATCTATCCCCCCTTCAATCCGTTCAGAACTCTGCTGCCCGTCTTATCTTCCGCCTGGACCGATATGCCCATATCACCCCTCTCCTCAAGTCACTTCACTGGCTTCCCATCAGGTACCGCATACAGTTCAAGCTTCTCCTAGTAACCTACAAATGCACTCGATCTGCAGCCCCTCCTTACCTCTCTACCCTCATCTCCCCTTACGTCCCTACCCGAAACCTCCGCTCACTGGTCAAATCCCTACTCTCAGTACCCTTCTCCACCACCGCCAACTCCAGGCTCCGCCCTTTCTGCCTTGCCTCACCCTATGCTTGGAATAAACTCCCTGAGCCCATACGCCAAGCCCCCTCCCTGCCCATCTTCAAAACCTTACTCAAAGCCCACCTCTTCAATGTCACCTTCGGCACATAACCATTATACCTCCATTCAGGATATCTAGACTGCCCCAACTTGACATTTCGTCCGTTAGATTGTAAGCTCCTTTGAGCAGGGACTATCCTTCTTTGTTAAACTGTACAGCGCTGCGTAACCCTAGTAGCGCTTTAAAAATGTTAAGTAGTAGTAGTAAGACCTTAGGAAGTTGGAAGATGGTATCCAAATGGCAGGTGAGATTTAATGTGGACAAGTGCAAAGTGATGCACATTGGGAAGAATAATCCAAATCATAGTTATTTGATGCTAGTTTCCATCCTAGGAGTCAGCGCCCAAGAAAAAGATCTAGGTACCATCATGGACAATACATTGAAATCATCTGCCGAGTGTGTGTTGGTGGCCAGAAAATCAAACAGAATGATAGGAATTATTAGGAAAGGGATAGAAAATAAGACAAAGAATATTATAATGATTCTGTATCGCTCCGTGGTGCGACCACACCTTGACTATTGTTTTCAATTCTGGTCACCGTATCTCAAAAAAGATGTGGTGGAATTAGAAAAGGTTCAAAGAAGAGCAACCAAAATGATAAAGGGGATGGAACTCCTCTCGTATGAGGAAAGGCTAAAGAGGTTAGGGCTCTTCAGCTGGAAAAGAGACGGCTGAGAGGGGATATGATAGAGGTGTATAAAATACTCAGAACGGGTAAATATGAATTGCTTTTTACTCTTTGAAAAAGTACAAAGACTAGGGGACACTCAATGGAGTTGCATGGTACTATTTCTACAACGAATAGGAGAAAATATTTTTTCACTCAATGAATAGTTAAGCTCTGGAACTCATTACCAGAGGATGTGGTATCAGCGGATAGTGTATCTGGGTTTAAAAAAAAGGTTCGGACAAGTTGCTGGAGGAAAAGTCCATAGTCTGCTATTGAGATAGACATGGGGAAATTCACTGTTTGTTCCTGAGATAGGTAGCATGAATCTTGCTACTATCTGGGATTTTGTCAGGTACTTGTGACCTGAATTGGCCACTGTTGGAAAAAGGATACTGGACGAGATGAACCATTGGTCTAACTCAGTATGACTATTCTTATGTTCTTATATTACTCCAGTATGAACCCTGTCAACTATCGGTGACCCTTCCTCAGTCCTTTGTTTGGCCAATGCTGAACAAAAGTATTTGTTTAACAAAAATCCTTTTCCCTGGTTCCTCTTTCCACCTCTACCTTTCCTCCTTTCATAAAAACTGAAAAGGGTCTCGCCACCTCACCTTCCTTCTCTCTTCCCTTTCTTAATCTCTGTATATTACTAATTGTATCTGATATCCTGGAATGACTATGTCATAACAAAACTCTGTAAGCCACATTGAGCCTGAAATAGGTGGGAAAATGTGGGATACAAATGCAATAAATAAATAAATAAAAATCTTAGTATCTTTTCTTCCACTCTCACCTTCACCATCCTGACTACCTTCCTTGTTTCTTTCAGCTTTCCCAGATAGTCTGTCCAAACCCTTTGTTAATCTTTTTACCCTGAGTTTTTTTCAGCTACCTGTTTAGATAACTATATCAGTCTCTTTTTTTTCTCTTATTTACTTTCCTAACAATTAAATTTTTTCCTTACTATTGCTTCTTTAGTTAAGTTCACTGGTCTCTTTCACAAAGAACTTCTCACCCTGCTGCTGGCTCTTTAAGACATGTACACCCTTCTTCACTGTAACAGTCAGTTTATGTATTTTAGTGAGTCCCACTCTTCCTTTGAGTTTACTTCAGACCACTTTGAAAACTGTGCTGTCCATGTGGCTGATAAGCAGGTTTCTTGCATTTTAAATGCTCCCACCTTCCCCCAACCAGCAAGTCTGAGTCTGCTCCTTGTTCAACAGATAAGCAGTTCCCCTGACATTAATCAGAAACAGAACAGGAACAGTTTCAGTTAGAATGATATTTTCCTCAGAACCACCATTGGTTCTTGTGGGTGTGAAGTGAAATGTCACAAAGAAAAGCCACAGAGGATTTAGTGTGTATGTGAAATGTCACAAAGAAAAGCCACAGGGGATGTAGTGTGTGTGTGTCTGTTTGCCTATATCTCTTTCCTTTTGACTTTTTGTGCTTGTGACAATTGTGGCCAGTGGATAACAAAGAGAGAATTTTATGTACAATATAAGCATTAGCAGAACATACTGCACACCCTTCCCCACCCAAAATACACACTCGGGGCCTGATGCACTAAAATGTTTGCAGTCTAAAGCAAATGTTAACTTATGGACTATTGAACAAAGGATCCCCCTTTGTGCATTGTGAATTGGTCACTGTTTGCAACTCAGCTGTCAAATACATTTGACAGCTCCCGATGCAGACCCGACCCCAACACCCCCGCCAAGGCACCCCAAGGAACAAATACCTGGACCACCAACCAAGGAGTCCCGAAGTAAGTGTATTAAGGTTAAGTGTACGTGAGGCTCAGGGCTGGTGTTAGACATTCAGGGGCCCATGGCAGAAACTATGGAGAGGGCCTGAAAGCTGGCCTTCTGCCTATGCCTCCTTCGGCTTGAGGCAGGCTTGGGGCCCCCTATGGTATGGGGCTCAGGGCAATTGCCCTGTTTGCCACCTCTTAACGATGGCCCTGGTGAGGCTTTTCGTATGTGGTTCTGACAGACAGAGAGAAATTCAAATGAATAGACTGGTAGAAATCCTGCCAGGAACGATGCCAATATTGGGTCAGGTGCATTTCATAATGGGGAGCTTTGAGGAAAGTTTCCACCACTGCCCATATATTCAACATGCAGCAGAGTCTTTCCTGCAACCCAAAAATGGGCACCACATCGGAACAAGCTTAGATCCTGCAAGATATCTGTGTCACTGTCACGTTTACAAAGCTGGAACCTAGGTTAGTGAGCCCTTGGGCCACTTCTGAGGGGCAGCAGCGGCAGGCAAAACCACCTCACACCAGAAGCAAGGCAGAACAAACGTACCGGCAAATCCAGGCAAGGTCTCTTAGGCGGGCAGCAAGAATAGTCCAGTAACAATCCGGGTCTAGGCAGGCAGCAGGCAGAAGAAAAGTCCAATAACAATCCGGGTCTAGGCAGGCGGCAGGCAGAAGAATAGTCCAGTAGACAAGCAGAGTCAAAGCCAGAATCAGGAAATCAGACTAGGCAGAAGTGCAGCACAGCACCAACAAACCAGGGACCTTAGACGCAATGCAAAGGCAAAGCAGAAATGTTCCAAGATGGCTGATAAACCCAGAAGCAGTTGGAACTCAGCTGCTGCAATCACCAGGCAGCTACGGGTGCTGTGCAGGCTCAAACAGCCTGGAAGATCCGGACCGGACTGGGCTGAAATCTGGCACGGGTGACGGTCCACAGCAGCCACCGGTTCTGGCCACCAGAGGGTGAGGTGAACACAGACGTAACAGTCACATCCTGATCCTTTTTTCACACTTCGAGAACAGTGACGCTCACACTGGTATCAAGAAGGTTAGATGTTCTTTTCTCCACGTTCTCAAGGTATTGTTAATAAAATCCAGCATTTGGACAAGACTTTCCTTAAGAGAACTAATAGCATTTTGCCATACAGGGACTCCTGAGGCAGGCCTGAACGGCCGAAACACGACTCGTGTCGAGTCCAGGTTTTTAAGAATAAACTCTTGCTGTGAACTTTTTCTGAGTCCAGTAGAAGTTTGTCTGGCATCAGCCATCTTGTCACCTTCGCTGTGTTCTTTTCTTGGGTTTTCCATTGCGGAGGTCCGCTTTCTTCTGTATTTGCTGTCCGACATCCTGATCCTTTGCAGCACCCATCCAGGGAAACAAAGAAAGAGAGCTAGGGTCCAACTTGGAAAGGGAGCAGAAGGGACTGAACCTGGCAGGGGTCAGTGGGGGAGGAAGATCAAGTTCAGGAAGGGGGTCAAACTAGTTGGGGAAGTGGTATTGCTGGGGGAGGGGGCTGAATCTGAGCAAGGACAAATCTGAGGGGAGAAGTCAGGCCTGGGGCACAAAGGAGCCTGGCCTTAAGGACAAGGGACTTCGCCACACAAACAAAATTACAAAAAAGACCGCACAATTTTAAAAAGAAAGAGAGCACAGAATTTAAAAAAAATTCTGTGCAGAATTTTAAACTTTGTGTGCAGAATGTGATCACAAAAGTGGAAGTAAGGATGAGGTTGGAAACTACAGGCCAGTTAGACTGACCTCTGTGGTAAGTAAATTCAGAGAATAGTAAAGTTTTTGGAATCCAATGGATTACAGGACCCAAGGCAACATGGTTTCACTAGAGGCAGGTCTTGTCAGTCAAATCCGATTAATTTTTTTATCTAGGTGACCAGAGAGTTGGATTGAGAGAGAGCGCTAGATGTGGTGTATTTAGATTTCAGCAAAGCCTTTGACACAGTTCTGCATAGATGACTAATAAATAAACTGAATACCCTAAAGTGACTGACTGGGTTAGGAAGAGGTTGAGTGGAAGGTGACAGAGGGTAGAGGTAAATGGAGTTCACTCTGAGAATAAGGATGTTACCAGTGGTGTGCCACAGGGATTGGTTCTTTTTTCAGTTCTTTCCAAAATTTCATACATGATATTGCAGACAAGCTGCCCGGAAAGGTTTGTCCTTTTATGGATGATGCCAAAATGTACAACACACTGGGATTAACAGTGGTTTTCTCCAGGTCTATTTGGCTAATAAATGCTTATGAACTTTTCTTCAAGAACTTGAAAAACCTCCTTTTAAATCTATGTTTGGTTTCTTAAACTTCATCCTCCAAACAAATTAGTTTTATGGAGTATCTTTTAATCCTAGGAAAGGCTCCACCACTTACAGTTCTATAAACCTCTATCATATCCCCTTCTCCAAGCTGAAGAGTCATAACCTCTTTAACCCCTCCTCACAGGGGAGTCGTTCTATCCCCTTTATCATTTTTGTCACTTTTCTCTGTATCTTCCATTCCGCTTTATCTTTTTTGACAGGTGTGACCACATCCCACAGGAAGAGTTTCCACTGCTATCTTTTAAAGGGGCAACATGGTTCGGTAAAAGCCACTTAGCCTAGAATGGGTGGCAGAGCTGGTGGTTGGGAGGCAGGGCTAGTGCTGGGCAGACTTATACGGTCTGTGCTGGGGCTGGTGGTTCGGAGGCGGGACTAGTGCTGGGCAGACTTATACGGTCTGTGCCAGAGCCAGTGGTGGGAGCAGACTTATAGGGTCTGTGCCAGAGCTGGTGGTTGGGAGGCAGGGATAGGGCTGGCCAGACTTATACAGTCTGTGCACTGAAGAGGACAGTACAAATAAAAAAGTAGCACATATGAATTTATCTTCTTGGGCAGACTGGATGGACCGTGCAGGTCTTTTTCTGCCATCATCTACTATGTTTACCTTACCCCTGTCCTCTAAAAACTTCTTTGCTGGTTCCTTGTGCAATATAAAGTCAGCACACTCATCTGCTCCATCCTGCTGACAGATTAATGTATAAAAGAGAAAAAAGGAGATTGTAACTATATCAACCACTGTGCAAAAAACCTTGCCAGTCTATGTTCAGCTGACACCAACTCTCAATGGCTAAATTAGACCTGGAGATTCAATGCCAAGCCACGTCCACACATCGGCATTGTATATCTGACTCTCATTGGGCATGTCCTGGCCATGGGGAGTTAGGCAGGTCCCAGCCAATATTTGGCCTGGACCTGCATAAGGGAATATCAGATCCACCCCTTCTGTCCCAGCAAGAGGCCCCCCCCCCCCAAAACGTGTCCATACCCTGTCCCAGGCACTCCCTCTAACAGAAGTAACTCCCCCAACATATCCTGACGCCATACATGGACACCCCATCCGTGTGCCAGTAGGCCCCTCCACCGAGTCCACCTTAAGTTCCGTGGTGGCCCAGTGGTGATCAGGGCAGGAGCTTCCCCAGCTCACTTAAATTGTTTTGAATATTGGGTCCTCAACTGTCCATTTGGTCTCTTCCGCATTTTATAAATTACAGTTTATTTGACGCTGAAGAGTGTATCTGTCTGCAGATGGTTTTACATTCTCTGCAGCTTATGTGTCTAGATTCTTGCAAGCAGTTTACCTTGCTCTGCTGGTATATGTTGTTCAGGCTCTGCAGCTGGTTTGAAATGCTGCTGCTCACTTCCTTACTCAATGCAGATCATGTCCATGTGCCACAGCCATGGCCGTGCCTCCGTGTCCCGACTCACCTTTTCTTACGGTGGTCAGGCTGAACAGCAGACGTCTTCCTGGCACTACGTTCCTCCTGCACAGATGCCTCTGCCTGTTTCCCAAGCTTCACTCCAGAAATTATCCAAGCCTCACTCAGAGTTGCCAGATTACGAAACGTTTTCCAGCCAAATTTGTGGCCAAAAGTAGCCCCCCAAAACACCTAAATATTTATATGAATATCAATGTTTGATATAAATAAGGTCAATAATAATAATAATCAGGTTGATATGAATATTAATATGGTCTATATGAATATTGATATTGTAATCATCGTAATCAGCAGCATAATCAGCCATATCTGGGTGACCAGAGTGTTGAATTGAGGGAGAGCGCTAGATGTGGTGTATTTAGATTTTAGCAAAGCCTTTGACACAGTTCTGCATAGATGACTAATGAATGAACTGAATACCCTAAAGTGACTGACTGGGTTAGGAACTGGTTGAGTGGAAGGTGACAGAGGGTCAAGAAAGATGTTAAATGCACCCAGGTTTCAACCTAATTAATGCTTTAAAAAAACTGTACTTATAAATAATAAGTCTGATTGTTAAGCACTTGATTCTCATAACACGATGCCTGTTTTGGTAGCCCTTTACTAAGTAAAAACATCTTTGAACGAATATAGATGGAATCCCTATATCCAGCCCCTCAAAATGGCACAATGATTTCAGATTTACAATTTAGAACCGAGTATTACTCTGATGAAACTAATACTTCCTTTTTCTGTGTACATCCACGTGCTGTACAAGCCGGCAATAGTATGTGTGAAAATATTAGCGAGATCAAATAAAAGTGCTACCAACAATAAAGAACAACGTGGACAGAGCCACTGGTCCGGACTCAGAGCGAGAGCCTGCACTAAAAAACAATCCCAGAGGGTGGAAGAATGAGCCCCGACTGCATTAGCATTTTGTACACAAAGGAGTGTCCGTACTCCCCATTTAAAATGTGCCCTATGTAATATCACCCCCTCACAAACCCCACCTGGGCTGCATCAATCAGGTTCGGGAGTACATGTGCCAATCTATTAGCTAGAATTTTGGCATATAACTTTATATTAGCGTTTAAAAGAGATATGGGTTGATATGAGCTTGGGTCCTTTGGATCTTTGTTTGATTATAACAACACAATTATCTGAGCCGTCTTTAAGGAGTCCAGAAGGGTCCCCTGAAGTTAAACAAAAAAAAGCAAGGGGACTTTACCCACTCATAAAACTGTTTATAGAACTCCACACGATATCCATCTGGCCCTGGGGCCTTATGTAGTGCATTTTGCTACAGAGCCAGCAATAGGTCTCCTTTATCGGTGCCACATAGACAAATTCATAGAACCATCGAAAACGATCCACTATATCTGTGTCTGAACCAAGTATTCCCCCTCCCTGGTCTCGCAATTTGAGAATCTGAGACGGTCCCTTCCTTTCCTTAACTAAACGTGCAAGCAGTTGTCCAGCTCTATTACCATATCTAAGTAGTTGGTATTTGTAATACAGCTATAATTTGACTGCTCGTTGATGTAAAAGTTCATTCAGCTCTCTCTGGGATGTCAATAAAGCTGCTTTCTGCATGTCAGTGGGAGTTGTTCCATATTTAATTCTATGACATCATATCAATTTTTTTAGTCTAAGTATTTCTCTCTAATTCTCCTAGTATGGGCGGTGGGGGACACAGACACACACCCCCACCCCATTCCTCACATAGCTGTCTTTGGTGTCGCTATTTTTTGGGCTGCTTTTGGGCATGAGTTGTGCTGGAAATAACCCTCTAAGATTTTGATAATTAAACTCAACAATTGTGATCATCTCAGTACCACCAATCCCAGAATAATCCTGTAAAAACATGACTGGATATTATCAGGATTATTTTCTAAGGGGCCATTTTACAAAGCGGCAGTAAGACACGTGCGGGCTTACCGCAGGCCAATATGGAGCTCCTGCTGGCCCAACTCAGGTGCCAGCGGTAGCTCCAGCCCTAGCGGGCGCCATTTCCCATGCTAGGTAAAATAGGGCACTATTTTCTAGTGTGGCGGTTACCTGGCGGTAATTAGGCAGTAGTTATCAGCGGGTTAGCGCAGAAGCCCTTACCACCACATCAGTGGGTGATGGTTGGTAAGTGCTCCACCTCGCGTGGCCATGTGGTAAGAGCAATCTTACCGCATGACCATGTCTATTTTCAGTCTTTTTACCCATTGCGGTAAAAAGGGCTGCGGCGCATGGCAAAAACATCCCCTACTGCCAGTGCACAACCGTTTTTGCTGCAGCTTAGTAAAAAGGCCCCTAAAGTAGGTCCAAACATTTACATGTCTGTTATGTGCATAAATGTTTTGAACAGTTGAATATATGTGAATACAGGCATATCTGTCGTACAGCTGGAATAAACTTATGTGCCCACATTCTCATACGTAAGTACATACGTATGAGAATGTGGACTACTGCAACCTATTCCTCACTGGCCTCCCACTTAACCATCTACCCCCCTTCAATCCGTTCAGAACTCTGCTGCACGTCTTATATTCCGCCTGAACCGATATACTCATATCTCCCCTCTCCTCACGTCACTTCATTGGCTTCCGATCAGATATGGCATACAGTTCAAGCTTCTCCTTCTTACCTACAAATGCACTCAGTCTGCAGCCCCTCATTACCTCTCTACCCTCATCTCCCCTTACATTCCCGCCCGAAACCTCCGCTCACAGGACAAATTCCTCCTCTCAGTACCCTTCTCCACCACCGCCAACTCCAGGCTCCGCCCTTTCTGCCTCGCCTCACCCTATGCTTGGAACAAACTTCCTGCGCCCTTACGCCAAGCCCCCTCCCTACCCATCTTCAAATCCTTGCTCAAAGCCCACCTCTTCAATGTTGCTTTCGGCACCTAACCTTTATACCTTTCAGGAAATCTAGACTGCCCCAATTTGACTGCCCCCACTTGACTGACTGTACATTTGTCCATTATATTGTAAGCTCTTTGAGCAGGGACTGTCCTTCTATGTTAAATTGTACAGCGCTGCGTAACCCTAGTAGCGCTTTAGAAATGTTTAGTAGTAGTAGTAGTACATACGTGTATATATACCTGGTTATGCTGAGATTCTATAATGGAAAGTGTCTACCTTCCTTTATACAATTTGCCCCTATAGGCACACTGTTATAGCATCACCCCAATATTTAAATATTAACCATTATTTCGTAAATACAAGTGAGGGCAATTTCCAAAAATCATTTACACTGTGAAATGGGCTATTGTGAAAACTGCCCTCCCTCTCTGTACGTAAAGGTACCTGTTGATGGTTCCTTCAGTTTCTGCAGCTGTCTGGCCCTCCTCCTGTTTTGCTTTAACTGCAGCTGTAATTTGCCACTCCCCAGAAGCTGCCACCCTAGGCAATAGCCTAGTCTACCTGATGGTAAAGCCAGCCAGGGGGTGATGGTGGTTTGGTAAACAGGGCTTTAATGCTTTTGTTAACATCTTCAAAGTTTCCATATCTTATTTAAAGTGGCCTTGAACTAATACAATTATATTCATGCTTTTTTGCACTTTATGATACAGCGATGTGATAAATTATTTTGCATTTATATGGCTTATTTCATTCAAACAGCCACAATTAACAGATACCACGCAGCCACCGCCAGGGTTTATGCTTTGTAGTAGACTTCTGCCTGTGTGGCAAGTTCAGAAGCAGAGAGAAACTGCATTTATCTACTTTAATAAATCCCTGCAATCACTGTATATTCCTGCATCTGATGTCTGTGAATATTTGTCCCGTTAAGCAGGGCTGTGGAGTCCACCATAGTATTGACTCCAACTCCAGCTACAAAATAAAAAAGAACTTTATCATTTTACATCTCTCTCTCTGCCGTTTTACTAAAGGATTGCTGTGCAGCAACCCAGAACTACCGCCAGACCAACGTAGCCACCAGTGGTAGTTCCACCTCCAGCATGCACCATTTCCGGCGGTGCTGAAATAAAAAAAAAATAATTCAGTGCAAGGGGTTACCTGGCGGTAATCACTGCCCAGTTACCACCAGGGTAGTATGGGAGCCCTTTTTGCCACCTCAATGGGTGGCAGTAAGTTCTCCCCACCACATGGCCATTTCTTGGGGGGGGGGGGGGGGGCTGCAGTAACAAGGGCCTTGGCGTGCAGGAAAAATAGCCCCCACTGCTACCGCAGAGCCCTTTTTCCCGCAGCTTAGTAAAAGGAACCCTTAAAGCCTAATATCAACAGGAGCTGGAGTTGGGACAGTAGAAAAAGAGAGTTGGAGTCGAAGGTTTGGTGTACCGACTCCACGGCCCTGCTGATAAAGAGGAAGAAGGAAAAAGTGGGACCACCTTCTTAGCTATGGAAGAAAGTCTCTTGACCAGACAGCTGGCTTGCTTTGCTTAGGTTCCAAGACTGCTTGGGATTATGGGTTGTGCTTCAGTGAGGAAGAAAATTCAGCTAAAAATTATAGTTTGGAATAATGCACTTACCATAAACAGTGAGGTGAAAATCTTGTTTTACTAAATATCCTGTTGTAAGTGTTATCTGAGCTTCAAAGGTCCCCGTGTCCCTCATCTCCAGTCCATCAACCCTCAGGGTTGTCTCATTGTACATCTGTAGTCTCTGGTGAAATCTGGTACTAAAATTGAATTCATTAAATATTCTGTTTTGAATTGTCCAAGTCGTATGATTACTCCAGAAACAAAGCGCCATTCTATTTCAAGAATATGTTCTGGAGTCACATCCAGAGGGAGAAGGACAGATCCTCCCAGAATCCCATTCACCCAGCGAGGAGGAGGAGGAGGAGGAGGAGGAGGAGGAGGAGAATTCTGTGCTTGGATAATCACATCTGGAAGAAATGAAAGAAGCAGAACCTCAGAATTAGAGTAGCGGGTCAGTATCTGAGTAGTACCAAGAAATGGGCACAACCCATCATGATGGCCACATCACATTAACCAACTCTTTTCAGCTTAAACTCAGGCACCTATTCTGTTAGAAAAGCTGGACCCACAGGATCCTGTCACTGCTTATTGTGACTGCTCAGTGCAGAGGGTCAGTAGCTGGGTAAATCCTCAAAAATCTGGACTCTCTGCAGACTGTGATACCTTTTATTACACCTGCAGTGCAGCTGTAGGAGGTGAGCTCTCAAGACATGAGGCCTGGAAAATCCTTGAATCATCAGTGCCTTTAGATAATTTGTAGATTGGTTCAATAAAAGGGATTACGGCCTGCAGAGAATTCAGCCAAGACAGGTGAGAAATTTGAGAAGTTAACAAAATAAAGCTTCAATTTTCAAAAGCCCCTGAGTGGGTATAACTGAATAATTTTACCTGGTTATCTTTTAGCCAAAGTTCAGACACATCTAGATAGCTTTATTGGTGGATGAAAATTCTGTTGAGTTTAGCCAGACATGATTTAGGAAAGCCACTTGTGTGACCAGAGTTCTCCACATAAATTTAGTTGGTTAGCTCTGAAAATATTCGCTGTTCTGCCAAACTGAAACCAACTCCTTATGGGGACACCTTCCGAGATGCCCCCTTTTCTAACCCTCTGAATCTGTGAACCCTGCAATTCTATGCATAGAGATTTATCCAGTCAGGGAGGGGATATTTTTAACCAGAAGAGTTTAAGGATGAGAAACGCATCAGCCATCCAAAGGCCCATTTCCTGTTTATATTAATCCACACATTAGTTTTTCTGAGCTCTCCAGTACCGGAAAAGAAATGCTAAAACCTTATTCCTCCACATCCCGAAGAAACACAAAACAGAGACTGCAGGATTTGATTAGGAGTAAACAGGCTTAAAGAAACAATGTCTTCATGCATGTTGTTAAATGAAATCAGCCTTCAAGTTAGAAAGAAGACAAACCATTCCATCTAATAAATATCTTTGAACCCCTCACCCCCAAAGGAAGGGGTTTTCAGAAACAGAAGGAAAAGAAGAAATTCGTGGTCAAAGGGATTTTGAAAGCAGGGCAGCTCTCTGAGAGGCTGATGCTCAAAGGTTCAGTGGAGAATGTACTGTGAACTTAGTGCAAAACAATAGCCTTGACTGACTCAACCACTGACAAGAAAGTTGACATTAAAAAAAGAAGAAAACAAAAAAAAGCACATGGCCAACCTGCCCCAGCCCCAATATTAAATTAAAAAAATATTCCTGGGTGGTCTAATGACCCTCAGGCCCCCTCCCTCCCACCCACTCACACACAGAAATCCCTGGTAATGTAGTGGTCTCCCCCCCCCCCCCCCCCCCCCGTCCCATAATAAAAACTCCCTGGTAGCCTAGTGCTCCCCCCCCCCCCGGAGGCCCTCCCTGCCTCTGTAACTGAGAGGCAGGAGTGTCATCTTCAAAATGGCGGCACCTCATCCCTAGGATGCACTGGGCGGGGCCTATCTACCATATAAGGGAGAAACTCCCCCATATTATTCAAACAATCTGTGGGTCACAAGAAAAACACACACAGTTATTTAAAAAATAACAAAAAAATAAAAATAAAACAATAAATCAGCCTGAGACAAGCACTAAAAGAGAGAAAGAAAATTATAAAACTCAAATCATCACAACTGCCAAATAAAAATAAACACAACTGGTTTAGCCAAACAGTGTAGTCAAGCTTTCTTTTTGAAAATAGACCTCTTGAAGCAATTTTTTTGGACTCAAGCTACTAAAAAAACATAAAGTACAAATATTTTATTGTGTCCACGTTTACAAGTGTATATTTTTGATATTTTTTTTGAGTACCCTCAGATATATAACCCACTGTACTCAAAAAAATATGAAAAATATACACTTGTAAACGTGGACACAATAAAATATTTGTACTTTATGTTTTTTTAGTAGCTTGGGTCCTGGTTCTTATAATAACAGTATTGGATGTTACCAGTGATAACGATATATTTTTTGATTTCGTATTCTATTGGTGGACCACTATGTAAAACATTCAGGAATGATTCCTTCACTAGTCAAATCTGGTGGAACGAGGGAACACCTAACAAGGATTTTCCTTGAGATCTTAAATTTCTAGTTGGCCGATAAACACTTTGAGATAGCAACTGGTGCATATGATAGATAGGCACCTCCCGGTGCATCCCAGGATGCACTGCACAGGGCATGGTGCTGCCATTTTGAAGATGGTAGCACCTGAAGGCAAAAACGAGTGGATATTGCACCTGCCTCTTTTAGGTATGGGGTTGGGGGGCCTTAGGTTAAGGTTGTGGGATGGGTGGGGAACTAGAATACCAGGGAGATTTATAATGGGACTGGGAAAGGAGACCACTACTCTACCAGGGATTTCTGGGTGGGCCTGGGGGCCATTAGACCACCCAGGGGAGTGGGTCCAAGAAGGATGAGTCGGGGTCAGGATTGGCGGGCAGGAAGCAGTCCAG
Organism: Microcaecilia unicolor; assembly: GCF_901765095.1. Lineage (NCBI taxonomy): Eukaryota > Metazoa > Chordata > Amphibia > Gymnophiona > Siphonopidae > Microcaecilia > Microcaecilia unicolor. The sequence continues at coordinate 34,347 of NW_021963480.1, read as the reverse complement.
GACAGAGTGGTCGATTGGAGGGAGAGAAGGGGTGCTTGCTAGACATTTATTCCTCTCAACCAACCCTTCAACGCTACCCCGGACCTGGTGTAAAGTTTCCTGCGGTAACAACACACATAAGAAGCCTTATTTTCTTTTTGTGCATGGCTGGAAGGTGTATAATGACCGCATTAACTTGCATTTGAAATCAATTTTAAAGTGGTCTGTGGAAACAGCTTCAGCCCCCGTGCTCAAATCTTTTGTCATTTCCCACACAATAACGTGCACATAATTCCAGCATTAATCGCCTGTTAATGCAGGCGGTAGTTTTGAGCATCGGCCCCTGACTGAGGTAAATTGTCTGAGTGAGAAAGGAAAGCATCTAACCAGGGTTGCCAGGTGGAAAATTTTTTTCCCACCCAATCCAGCACAAAAACAGCCCAAAACCCGCCCAAACTCAAACCCCGCCCGACACCCCCACCCCCACGTCATCACCCCGCCCCCGCCGTCACCGGCCCCGCCTCCCCCGTCACCGGCCCCACCCAAAACGTCACTAACCCCGCCCCTCGCGGCCGAAAAAACCGGCCGAAAAACCGCGGAAAAGAAGAAAAAGAAGCCCAAAAAACCGCGACCCGCCGCGGGCAAAAATTTCCCGCAGCGGGTTGCGGAAAACCGCCCAATTGGGCGGGAAAACCGCCCACCTGGCAACACTGCATCTAACTGACATTCTACTCTGGCTGACAGCAGAGACTCTGAACAATAATATTTCGATACATTCGCTGAACAGAGCAGCATAGTGGGCTGGCTGGATATGTTAATTTTTCACTGTAAGGAAAGGCAGACTAAATAATCAACATTTACACATTTTGGGGATGATTAATTTTAAAGTTGATAAAGTTGGGGGTTAATGAAGCACACACACTAAGTAACGGTAACTGACGCTGATTATGGGGTCAGGAAAACTTCTCACCAGAATAGACCCATGATTTACCTGGGTTTCAGATTCAGACACAGAGATTCTGTCTAGGATATCCGGCTCTTGGCCTTTTGGCTGAGAGAGGGGCTCTCCTCTATTGGGGAAACCCTGGAACTGCAGCCCATATGCTCAGAGATAAGAGCTGTCGGCCTGGGAGGGAAGAGGACCCCTGGAGGCTTCTCCTGAAGATATCAGTAGAGCAGCCCTTGGGAGCAAGTTCAGGGTGGAAAACAGGTCATTGGGCATTCAATCGGTGCTTAAGGTCAAGAAGTGGAGCGGGCTCAGAGCAGGGAGGCCCTTGGGAACATGCTCAGGGCGAGGCAGAAGGCCTCTGGGGCACAGGCAATGACTGAAGCCAAGTGGCAGAACAGCTCTTGGGAACAGGCTCTGGGCAGAGCAGCTCTTGGGATCCAGATCAGGGCAAGACCTTTGGGTCACTGTCCTCAAGAAGAAAGGAAGGAAGAAGGACACAGTGCGTTACCTCAGGCTAGTGAAAAGGAGTACTGGGCTACAATAGATAAATTAAAGTCTTAATTGGCTGCTTTGCAATGCAAGCTTAATTCCCTAAAGGGAGGGACTCGCCTCATCAAGGGAGAGGGACAAACGGCAAAAACCCAGCCAACCCAAGAGTAATGTGGAACAGTCAAGAAGACAAGATAAGTAATATGACACTTAACAGATGTGAGAAGTTGGGACACCATCAGAGGGAATGTAGATCCCCACAGGCTGCACAAGATAAGGTTCAGACCTCTCCTAGTCCAAGAAACAAGGGAGAAACCCCAGGAGAGGGAGTGCCCCAGAGCTATGTATGTTGACAGATATGAGAGAATTTGAGGGGTATAAGTAATCACAGTTGTTCTTATGAAGAACATATAATTGTAACTGTGGAATTTCCACAGTAATTTCTTAGAAATTAGAAGATCTGAAGTTAGTATGTGGAGAAAATTGGGAATATTTTTCAGTTTGGTGACTCTCCAATGCTTTCATTTTGAAAGGCCTGATTAGAGTGTGCAAAGGGTGAAAACACCACATATGTCTTATATAAGACAACCTGTTCTGGAAAAGATCACTCCAGGTGACTTAGTTGATTGTCAGAAGAAACCTGGAGGATCTCATGCATGCAGGGATTATCTCAGAGTCCCACAGCCCTTTTGCTTCTCCCATTGTAGTTGTGAGGAAAAAGGATGGGTTAATGAGACTTTTTGTTGATTACTGCACCCTAATCTCCAGGACCACACCTGACTAGTACACTATCTCCCCGGACCCCACCTCCCTCCCCCCCCCCAAAAAAAATAGAAGATGCCCTTGATTCTCTAACTGGAAGTCAATCGTTTTCTGTTCTAGACCTGCGCAGTACGTACCATCAAATACCCATGAGTGAAGTGGCCAAAGAGAAAAGTACATTCGTATGTGTCCGGGGTTTTTATCAGTTTAATAGGCTCTCCCAGGGGGCTAAGCCAAAGACCAGGTGCAGTGGCAAAGCCAAAGACATAAGTACATAAGTAGTGCCATACTGGGAAAGACCAAAGGTCCATCTAGCCCAGCATCCTGTCACCAACAGTGGCCAATCCAGGTCAAGGGCACCTGGCACGCTCCCCAAACGTAAAAACATTCCAGACAAGTTATACCTAAAAATGCGGAATTTTTCCAAGTCCATTTAATAGCGATCTATGGACTTGTCCTTTAGGAATCTATCTAACCCCTTTTTAAACTCCGTCAAGCTAACCGCCCGTACCACGTTCTCCGGCAACGAATTCCAGAGTCTAATTACACGTTGGGTGAAGAAAAAGTTTCTCCGATTTGTTTTAAATTTACCACACTGTAGCTTCAACTCATGCCCTCTAGTCCTAGTATTCTTGGATAGCGTGAACAGTCGCTTCACATCCACCCGATCCATTCCACTCATTATTTTATACACTTCTATCATATCTCCCCTCAGCCGTCTCTTCTCCAAGCTGAAAAGCCCTAGCCTTCTCAGCCTCTCTTCATAGGAAAGTCGTCCCATCCCCACTATCATTTTCGTCGCCCTTCGCTGTACCTTTTCCAATTCTACTATATCTTTTTTGAGATACGGAGACCAGTACTGAACACAATACTCCAGGTGCGGTCGCACCATGGAGTGATACAACGGCATTATAACATCCGCACACCTGGACTCCATACCCTTCCTAATAACACCCAACATTCTATTCGCTTTCCTAGCCGCAGCAGCACACTGAGCAGAAGGTTTCAGCGTATCATCGACGACGACACCCAGATCCCTTTCTTGATCCGTAACTCCTAACGCGGAACCTTGCAAGACGTAGCTATAATTCGGGTTCCTCTTACCCACATGCATCACTTTGCACTTGTCAACATTGAACTTCATCTGCCACTTGCACGCCCATTCTCCCAGTCTCGCAAGGTCCTCCTGTAATCGTTCACATTCCTCCTGCGACTTGACGACCCTGAATAATTTTGTGTCATCGGCGAATTTAATTACCTCACTAGTTATTCCCATCTCTAGGTCATTTATAAATACATTAAAAAGCAACGGACCCAGCACAGACCCCTGCGGGACCCCACTAACTACCCTCCTCCACTGAGAATACTGGCCACGCAATCCTACTCTCTGCTTCCTATCTTTCAACCAGTTCTTAATCCATAATAATACCCTACCTCCGATTCCATGACTCTGCAATTTCTTCAGGAGTCTTTCGTGCGGCACTTTGTCAAACGCCTTCTGAAAATCCAGATATACAATATCAACCGGCTCCCCATTGTCCACATGTTTGCTTACCCCCTCAAAAAAATGCATTAGATTGGTGAGGCAAGACTTCCCTTCACTAAATCCGTGCTGACTTTGTCTCATCAGTCCATGTTTTTGTATATGCTCTGCAATTTTATTCTTAATAATAGCCTCCACCATCTTGCCCGGCACCGACGTCAGACTCACCGGTCTATAATTTCCCGGATCTCCTCTAGAACCCTTCTTAAAAATCGGAGTAACATTGGCTACCCTCCAGTCTTCCGGTACTACACTCGATTTTAGGGACAGATTGCATATTTCTAACAGTAGCTCCGCAAGTTCATTTTTTAGTTCTATTAATACTCTGGGATGAATACCATCAGGTCCCGGTGATTTACTACTCTTCAGCTTGCTGAACTGACCCATTACATCCTCCAAGGTTACAGAGAATTTGTTTAGTTTCTCCGACTCCCCCGCTTCAAATATTCTTTCCGGCACCGGTGTCCCCCCCAAATCCTCCTCGGTGAAGACCGAAGCAAAGAATTCATTTAATTTCTCCACTACGGCTTTGTCCTCCTTGATCGCCCCTTTAACACCATTTTCGTCCAGCGGCCCAACCGACTCTTTGGCCGGTTTCCTGCTTTTAATGTATCTAAAAAAATTTTTACTATGTATTTTTGCTTCCAACGCTAATTTCTTCTCAAAGTCCTTTTTTGCCCTCCTTATCTCCGCTTTGCATTTGGCTTGGCATTCCTTATGATCTATCCTGTTACTTTCAGTTGGTTCTCTTCTCCAAATCTGTGTGCATGGTTCTATATTCCTGGCAACTTCTTTTCATAAGTAAACTCCTCACATTATATTATTGGACATGGTCTTCCCTCCCCTATTCTAGAAATAATGGGGCTAAGATAAAGTCACAAGACAGTATTTTGGGAGAGCCACTAAAAGTCCCTGCCTGTAATTAACAGAACACTGTGGTTTCTTATCGAACATTCAGCAGCAGAGGCAGGATTAGAACTTAAGTACATAAGTACATAAGTACATAAGTACATAAGTAGTGCCATACTGGGAAAGACCAAAGGTCCATCTAGCCCAGCATCCTGTCACCGACAGTGGCCAATCCAGGTCAAGGGCACCTGGCACGCTCCCCAAACTTAAGTGCAGAGAGGTAAAATGGCCGTCACTCTGCTTAACATTCCATTTCAAAGATGGCAGCCTTCAGTGTAATATGCCTTAACAACATACTGTGCATGTGGGTTCAGTAATGGCTGAGAGAGATATGTGTCCCCTGTTTTTTATTTATTTGTTACATTTTTACCCCACATTTTCCCACCTATTTGCAGGCTCAATGTGGTTTACATAATACCGTAAAGGCGTTCACCAGTCGGTTGATAACAAATACAAGGTTGTATTGTGGTCAAATGAGGTAGGTGCATAGGCGCCCCGTATAAGAGGCTTGGGGAGGCTAAGCCTCCCCAGCCCAATCGTCGACTTCCGCTTGTGGTGCAGCCCACCCTCCCGCCCGGCGTATTTTCATCTTTTATTTCCGTGGCAGCGACGTCAATGAAGAAAAAGACTACAGGCTCGCCGCCAGCTTCTCCCTTCTCCCTGCTCTCGCGGAAACAGGAAATGCATCACGGGACACTGTGTGCAGAGAGAAGGGAGAAGCTGGTGGTGAGCCTGTAGTCTTTTTCTTCATTGACGTCGCTGCCACGGAGCGTATGGAGGTAAGCTCCGCCCCCTTTAGCCTCCCCAAACAGTTGGGCTACCGACCGTCTATGGGTAGGTGTGTGTCAGGAACCTTGAAAGTCGAAGGGGATGAAAATTGTATATTGTCCATTACGATCATTGGTTGTGCTGTGTTGCTGGGTGTTGGGATTTATGTTACCAACAAAAACTACTGTTTGTTATCCCCGATGTACCATGCTGATCTTCCATCCCAATACCGGGAAGGCCGTTAAGGGGGCAAGGGATGGAATGATTCAGGGCAGTCAGTTTTAGGGGGCAATTGTACATGTGGACACCTCCTTTTAGGCTTCCGATGCCGTGCTGGCATTAAAAAAAAAAAAAAACATGCTGACCGCTGGCTTTGAAAACTGACTCTACAGTATACTTCACCCATAATGAAGTTGTACTTGTTACCAGTAAAGTTTTTGTTTTAAGATTTAAACTTTAGTGCCACACCCTTCTTAATGGGAGGATTAAATATTTTTTTAAATGATAGACCACCTCCCCGATCCATTAGAGCACCTGAAGAAGTGTGTGTGCTTGAAACACATTGTTCAGGCACACACATAGTTCTGCGCTATCATCCCTGGACCAGTGACGCAGGTCAACTGGCATGATAGCGCAGAACTCACTGCAAGCCAGACTGTTCAAGATGAGAAACAGATCATTTTCTTGTTCTTTGCCAGAGCTATCCACTCACTTCCAGAGGTTTAACACTTCCTGAGAGATCATGGTTTTGAGCGGACACCAATTAAACTCTTGGCTATTTGAACAGGGGTGTGACATACATTTTCTGAAGAGTGTGCAATTTTCTCATTGATTTATCTTCATGGAGATAATACTTTGCATCATTATAGGATTCTTTTTTAATTTTTTTAATTTAATAATTTCAAATTACATTTCCAAGAATACACTTGAATAGGAAAGTGTTATAACTTCACAATCTCTAAGAAAAAGAAAAATAATAAGTAGGTAATCATCATTAATAAGTGATAACACTTAAGTCCTCATTACTAGGATTCCAAGATTTAAATAGGAGAAAAAGGAAAAAAAACACCAAGAAAATAAGGCATACAGCAAAGCTATTTCAGAGCTATCCTCATTGAACTCCAATAGCATTTTTTGAAGCCACAAATGCTGACAATTGGCTCGGGCACTTTCTCATCTTTTTCTCTGTTGAATATTCATCTCTGAGAGGGTCTTTTACAAAGGCACGCTTGCGGTTTTAGTGCGCGCTGACTAGCATACGCTAAACACTAGTGCTCCTTTATAAGAAGTTAGTGTTGTCAAAGTAAGGTCTTTTCACAACTAATGTATGCATCCTTGGAATATTCATTCACTATTTCAGTTGCATTTCACTTATGTCTGCTAACAAGCTTTAGCTAAGAAAGGACCCCAACATCTCCTACTTGCTGACATGTGAAGGTGTAAACCCTTATTCATTAATCACCACCAAACAGCATTTTTATAATTTTTCCCAACAAACAGCCTACTTGTAACACTTACCCCTTTTTACACCCATCTGAAAATTAATCTGAGCACACACAGGTGATAGTAGCAATTGAAAGATGGAAGTCTAGAAATAGACATATTTGTCATTTCAAAGAACTGAACACTGACAGCTCTGTTAGACATTTTGAGCGATGAATGTCATAGGTGCAATCATAGTTTTGCAAACTCAACATATTTGTAATTATTTGGCAAGAATGTTCTCTTCATCCAGATAGTAGTTGCCACTGAGAGAGGAACAAAGCAAAACATCTTTCAAATGGTACAGGTTTTTCCTGCAGGCCTTCGGCACCTAACCTCTACACCTCTACCCAGGAAATCTAGACTGCCCAACTTGACATTTCATTCTTTAGATTGTAAGCTCATTTGAGCAGGGACCGTCCTTCTTTGTTTATTTTGTACAGCGCTGCGTAACCCTAGTAGCGCTCTAGAAATGTTAAGTAGTAGTAGTAGTAACACATATTTAAGGGAATTATAATTCACAATGCATTTGCATGGGAACTTTAAATAAAATGTTCCTCCTAGATGTAAAACGGCTGGTTTTAATAAAAGGAATTGCTTCCTCTTTCTTTGAGTATCCCTGGCAACATCAGGAAACAATAATACTTTATGTCCCCAAAATAATTTTGCTTTATGTCGGAAGAAAAGTCTAAATAACCACTGCTTGTCTGGTAGCAGAGCTACAACTGCAACCAAAGTTGCTGTCATTGTCTGCTCTGTAATTGATGTTTCAATAAAGTCTGTTATATTCAAGGATGGTTGTGGTTCTTGTGCAACTTTTTCTTTCTGTGGAATATAATAGGACTGAATAAGTGGAAGAACATTAGATTCCGGTATTTCCAAAATCTCTTTCATATATCTTTTGAGCACATCTAGTGGACTAATCAAATTCACCATTGGAAAGTTCACAAATTTTAAACTGTCTCTGCGCATGTAATTGGAGGATTCTTATTTATAATTATAAGATTTTTTAATAAGTACATTCATTTTTGTCATACGATTAAACCTGAATGGCGGGGAATCCCCTGCTGAGATGTCGGTGACCACTAGAAAAGAAGATCTCTTAGGTCCTCTGTTGACATGAACCCACCACCGCAGAATTGAGAACCAGGTTCGGGCAATATTCAAGGCTTGTTACTGAGAAGCTTTATGCTGGAAAAAAAGCAAACTGTCCTTAGGGAAAGGCAAGGTCAAAACAGACTCATGTCAGGAGCTAAGGGACACCAAGGAATCAAGGCAAACAGAGTAGGAAGAAGAACACAAGGCAGACAGGAACTGAAACAGAGATCTGGGAGAAGAAGTGGTAACCAGGAACCATAACAAGAATGACAAAAGGACGACAGATGGTGGGGAACAAATGTCCTAATCACTCTGGGTTAATTAGAACACAGACAGCAGTAAACTGACTGGTAGGCAATCCCTCAGGCCTGTGATAGCATGTATGAGCCTGTAAGACAGCCTGTAAAGAAGACAGTCTGAAACAGCTTCACAACCAAAAACAATCTCTTTTATTCAGGATAACTTTATTTATATAAAACTATCTGGGAACTGGGGGGGGAGTGGAGGAGTGGCCTAGTGGTTAGGGTGGTGGACTTTGGTCCTGGGGAACTGAGGAACTGAGTTCGATTCCCGCTTCAGGCACAGGCAGCTCCTTGTGACTCTGGGCAAGTCACTTAACCCTCCATTGCCCCATGTAAGCCGCATTGAGCCTGCCATGAGTGGGAAAGCGCGGGGTACAAATGTAACAAAAAAAACAAAAACTATATGGAACCTTAGAGTTTATCCTGTCTCCAAATGTCAGCCTTGAAAGAAGAGATCAACAAACTCAAGAAGGAATTAGCTACAATTAAAGAAGCATCCAGGATTACTCATTTCCCAGCTAATTTATCACCACCACTGCCTCAGAGAATGAAACATCAGAGGAATAGACGGGTCACAGTAGGCTCTGGTAGACTAAGATCTGTGACACAGAAACACTCGCCCTCCCAAGCTTTGCCCCTGTCAAATTCTTTTGCAGTGTTGCATCATTACGATGGTGAAAAAAGAAGTACTGTGGAGAACCAGAGGCAATGAAAGCAGCACAACCCAAGAAACATCCCCCAAATAATGACAGAATGGTGAAAAGCAGAAAATTCTTACTGCACGGAGACTCCATTATCAGAAGCATTAACTTAGGAACACAGTTCAAGGGTTCCCAACCTAGTAAAATGTCTTCCAGGATCTTCAGCTACAAGATGTACAGACCAAATACTGAAAGTGATCCGAGAAGAGAGCAAGGCTTCAAATGCTGATGTTGTAATTCACCTGGGGACCTGGCCAACAAGTTTACAGCACAGAGAGCGTTCCAGAAGCTTGGGGAGGGACTGAAATCTTTGCTTCGAACTGTGGCTTTTTCTGAAGTAATTCCTACATGGGGGAGGGGAGAGGAAAGATTACGCAAAACAGAGGAATTCAGTAGGTGGCTTGAGTCTTGGTGTAAAGAAGAAGGTTTTAGATGCATAGGAGCATGGGTTAATACGTGGAAAAATAACAGGCTGTACTGTAATGATGGGCTATATCTTTCTGTGATGGGAAAAAGGATCCTTGGGGAGAAATTCAGACAATATGTTTGTAGACATTTAAACTAGAGGGTGGGGGTGACAAAAGGAAACAAGGGATTTCGGAAAGTCAACCCCAGAATAAACATGATGGCAGAGGGAAAGGTCATGTAAATATAGTAAACCACCTAAACTCACTAAGCACATGGAAAGCTATGTGCACAAATGCTCGTAGTCTAAGTAAAAAGGTTCAAGACTTGCAAGCCCTGATGTCTGAAGAAAACTTGGATATTGTTGCTATTACGGAGAAGTGGTTCAACGATTCCCATGAATGGGATGTGACCGAACCGGGCTATAATCTTTTTAGGAAGGATAGAGAGGGCCGAAGAGGTGGAAGAGTGGCTCTGTATGTGAGAGACAATATCAGAGCGGCTGAAATGCGGGGAACCTGGGGAAAGGAAGAAGCTTTATGGATCATCCTGGAAAGAGAAGATAGAACCTGTATCCACACGGGGGTTATCTATAGACCTCCTGCGCAAATGGAGTAGTTAGTTAGACAAGGATCTGATAGAAGATATTCAAAAGATTGGTAGGAATGATGGAACACTGATTTTAATTGCACTATTGCAAAAGGATGAAGTCGTCCTGCAGCAAAGGCACTAGTCCCATCATTGATAGTGAACTGACCACCTAAAGATAAGTGATTTCATTTACTTATTATCAATGTTATAACGAACTGTGGCCCAAGAGTGTGGCCTTATATGATAGGTGGCAGGCAGGGTCAGTGCTATGATGGTTTGATGCTGCTGGCTGACTCCATAACATATGGTATATGGCACATTAGCAATTTCTGAGCACTGCATATTAAAAAATAAAAAAATATTGGATAGTGCATACAAGATAGGAGCATACACTGGTGGAACTTTTGTTATTATAGTTAAAATTTGATGCCAAGAAGTGTAGAGTGATGCACTTGGGGTGCAGAAACCCGAAAGAGAGATACCGAATAGGAGGGGAGAGATTAGTAAGCTTGACTCAGGAGAAAGACCTTGGGGGTGTTGGTGTCTGAGGATCTGAAGGTGAAGAAACAATGTGACAAGGCGATGGCCATGGCCAGAAGGACGCTAGGCTGCGTAGAAAGGGGCACAACCAGCAGAAGGAAGGAGGTGTTGATGCCCCTCTACAAGTCGTTGGTGAGGCCCCACTTGGAGTATTGTGTTCAGTTTTGGAGGCCGTATCTCGCTGAAGATGTAAAAAGACTGGAAGCGGTGCAAAGAAAAGCTACGAAAATGGTATGGGATTTGCGTTGCAAACTGTACGAGAAGAGACTTGCCGACCTGAACGTGTATACCTTGGAGGAAAGGAGAAACAGGGGTGACATGATACAGACATTCAAATATTTGAAAGGTATTAATCCGCAAATGAACCTTTTTCAGAGACGGGAAGGCGGTAGAACTAGAGGACGTGAATTGAGGTTGAAGGGGGGCAGACTCAGGACTAATGTCAAGAAGTATTTTTTCATGGAGAGGGTGGTGGATATGTGGAATGCCCTCCCGCGGGAGGTGGTGGAGATGAAAACGGTAATGGAATTCAAGCATGCGTGGGATAAACACAAAGGAATCCTGTTTATAAGGAATGGTTCCGTGGAATCTTAGCGGCGATTGGGTGGAGACACCAGTAATTGGGAACCAAAGTGGGAGCTGGGCAGACTTCTAAGGTCTATGCCCTGATCATGACTGAATAGATAGGGATGGGCTGGAGTGTAAATTTTAAGGGGCTGCAATGTTAGCTTCAGAACTTAGTACAAGAACAGTGCTGGGCAGACTTCTACAGTCTGTGGCCTGGAAAAAGCAAGGACAAATCAAACTCAGGTATACATATAAAGTATCACATACCATGTAAATGAGTTTATCTTGTTGGGCAGACTGGATGGACCATACAGGTCTTTATCTGCCGTCATGTACTATGTTACTACTATATATACCACCTACACGTTAATGAAAACAATCTAAGTGGTTCACAAATGAAATCGCTATTCAAAACCTTCCTTTTCCCATCCTCCTTAAAAAAAACTTTATCAACAGCTTACGAAGCCTGTCTTACCTTGCAGACAAACAACTGAAGAGCTACAAAAGATGCTTTGAAAATACTGGGTGGAGGTATAATCTGGAGGCTGTTTCTCCTTGCTCTAGGGCCTCTCTGAATTACCCATCCCAGCTCTCTTTTTAAAAACAATAATCATTATTTAAATGGGAGGAAGAATATGTAACATAACAATTGTCCCATTCATTTCTGTGAAACTATGTTATAACCCCACACTAGCCCAGGCCTGTCCCTGCTGTTGATCCTTTCCAATCCTCCACTCTTCCCAAGCCCTCCTTTATTCCAGTTTCTCAATTGGTTGAGAGGTGTGGTAGCTGTGTTAGTCCACTCTTAAAGGTTATCAATACAAATCAAACAAAATAAAACATGGAAAAGAAAATAAGATGATACCTTTTTTATTGGACATAACTTAATACATTTCTTGATTAGCTTTTGAAGGTTGCCCTTCGTCAGATCGGAAATAAGCAAATGTGGTAGCAGATAGTATATATAAGAGAAACATCAAAGCATTACTTTGACAGTCTGACAGAGTGGGAGGGTGGGGGTGTGCATGGGGACATCAAAGCATTTCATTGAAATTCTAACAGGATGGGTGTTGGTAGGTGAGAGGAGGGTAATAAACAGAGAAATAAACAGAGAAATACAGCTTTATGGTTTATAATGGGTTAGAAAACCCAGATCCTTATTAAGTCCTGTTTGTTGGGTGTCAAAATATTCAATCATTCTTATTTCAAAGGTCTTATGTTCCTGTATTGTTTTAAAATTACCTTTCAGTATTCTTACTGTGAAATCACTGGTGCAGTGATCTGGTCTTGTAAAGTGTTGGCCCACAGGGGTGGGGGCTTGACTGGCACCGGCTATTTTCATGTGATGTCTGTGCAGATTGAATCTTGTCTTAAGCATCTGGCCTGTTTCTCCAATATAGCATCCTTCGTTACATTTTTTACACTGAATGATATATACCATTTTGGAAGATGAGCATGTGAAAGATTCCTTTATGTTGAATATTTTTCCCTTGTGAATGACTGTGGGGTCCTGTGAAATGTTTTGGCATAGCTTGCAGCTGGATGTATTGCAGGGAAATGTGCCCTTCTCTTCACCTTCAGTCTGTGTTGGGAGTTTACTCCTGATCAGCTTGTGTTTTAAGTTTGGTGGCTGACCATCTCGCCACGAGCACGTAGTCAAATTTTGAACAAACTCCCCTGGCAAAAGTAGTTTAGACTGCACGATACTTCGAGCGTTGCATTGAGGGAAGGTAGGGGGGAGGGGGAGGGTAGATGGGGGCATAGAGAGGGCGTGGGGAGGGGTGGGACTGGTGGGGGAAGGGGGGAAAAGGTTAAAAGGATGATGATGAGCTGTAGTGCATGACTTCTTATTATCGTACTCAAATTTATATATTATCAGGACATGGAAATGGTCTTTGTTGAATCATAAAGCTGGGCAAAATAGGAGATACCATGACCCTGTGAAATAATGTACTGCTGATGCTCAGAGGAAGTGAACTGTCAGCAGGTTCCTCGGAGCAGGTGTCGCGGAGCAGTTGAATGTTAAGCCTGGGGGGGGGCTGGGTAAAAGGGGAGGGGGAAAAAGGTTTAAAAAATGATTGATGAGGAAAAGAATTATTGTGTTTACTCAGATGTTTATGTTGTGTTTGCAACTTACTGTAAAATGAGTTTGTGGGATGTTGTCATGTTGTGGAATCATCAATAAAAAAATGTTGAAATAAGTAAGTGTGGTGGCTGTCAGAAGGCCAGCACTGGCGGGGATGGGAATATCTCTTTCAGGAAAATCATAAGAGACCTACAGCCCCTACTCCAGGTCTCTCACCTGACTGAAGCACAGCCAAAAAAGTCGTTTTTATTATTTGGGTGTGAATAATGGCCAAAATGGAAGGCTATTTTTATGATGGACGCTTTCAACTGCACTCTCCGATATCAGCTGATTGAAAAACGGGGGGGGGGGGGGGGGGGGGGGGGAGGGAGCGGCGCGACATCTTCGGGCAGCGTATTTGACAGTTTTTCAATCCAGCGCGGCCCCAACGAGAGGTAAAACCTCTCCTTAGATTTTCCGGCGTTTTCCACCATTAAGGCAATCGGAAAAGGTTAGTGCATCTCATTACAACAGGGTTTCTGCACAATTTGCTCATCTGCATTTCGTTTTCGTTAGCTGCTACCGTGTCGTCGGAAAAAAGTGTTTAGTGCATGCCAGAGTTTACTACTTGCTCGTTACTGGCTCGTAAAGTTTAGTGCATCTGAGTCCTGGTCTCCAGAAGAAGCTGGAAGCGAAACGGGTCCGTCGGGATCACACTGTTTTTTGTTATCCTGTCAAGACTGAGCGGCCGTGTATTGAGACACAGCACTATAAAGATAAGTGCTCATATATTATGACTGTAATTGCGTGGCACCAATGTGTTGAAGATTTATTTGAATGTGAGAGTTTTTGCTCTATTTTGTTCATTTTTGGAGTGGAGGTTTTTTGACCCGTGATTAATGTTTTAACTGTGTGCATGTGGATTCACCGATACAGGGATCCTGCTTTTGCGTTGTTGTTTGCCACAGTTGTAAAGAGGCCTTTTTCCTCCTTTATTTATTTTTTTTTAAAGTGGGAGCGCTACTATTTTGATTCACTGGATGTTTTGAGTTATCCTCGTGATTCATGGAGAGAATCTGATCTGAGTGTGATTTTTAATTAACAAAAGGACTGAAATGTATTCTTTGAGGAACTGTAATTTTTTTTACCTTTTTGGCAATTATGTCATATCCTAGAGGATGTATTTCTGAAAAACAAGATTTTTTGTGCTTTGAGCTGAGAAACTCGATATAAATGCCTGGTCTGAAAGACAAAGGGGGCACTGACAGTCCTGGGTCTCTGGGGAGCCAGAGACTTAGAGGCAGATGCACTAAAGCTAAATGAGCCTTTAATGACTCTCCAACGAGGAAAATTTGATCCGTTGCATGCATCAAAGGGCTTTTACCGAGGAAGCCAGCAGCTAACAAAAACGGAATGGAGATGAGCAATTAGTGTGAAAACCCCATTGAAACGAGATGCACTAACCTTTTCCGATTGCCTTTACGCAGGAAAAAGGCAGGAAATCTAACGAGAGGTCTGGACCTCTCGTTAGGACAGGTCTGTGCCAGGAAAAATCATTAAGTGAAAAAATAAACAAACTTTGAGCCAATCCCAGCGCATTAGCAGAGCTAAAAGCGCTGTGATTGGTCCAAAGGACGTCAGAAAACACATAAAAAAAAAAAAAATTAAAAAAGGATCGGGAGGGGGCAAGGGCGCTCATCAGGAGCGTCCTGTATGGACGGCCTTGCCCCCCCCCCCCCGCTGCTCCCCACTTTCCGCCGCTCCCCCCCCCCCAAAAAAAGCAAAATTTTAGCAGCCCCGGCCCCCCTCCCTTCCTCACTACTCTGTCTCCCCTCAGCTCCGCCTCCCGACATCCTCCGCCCTGTGCCCCGCCCCCTCGGGGTCGTCGCCGCCATTCCCCTCCTCCATCGGGCCCCCCTCCCTCTTACCGGGCCCGTGCAGCGCCTCTGTCCTCTGTCTGAAGGCGCTGCACGGGCAAGAAGAAAGCTGATGCCTGCCTTCGCCCAGCTTCGGTCGCGCGTCTCTCTCCTCCTGCGCCCGCCCCTGTCTGATGTCAGTAACCTACGTAGGTTACCGACGTCAGACAGGGGTGGGCCCAGGAGGAGAGAGACGCGCGACAGAAGCTGGGCGAAGGCAGGCATCAGCTTTCTTCTTGCCCGTGCAGCGCCTTCAGACAGAGGACAGAGGCGCTGCACGGGCCCGGTAAGAGGGAGGGGGGCCCGATGGAGGAGGGGAATGGCGGTGACGACCCCAAGAGGGGGCGGGGCACAGGGCGGAGGATGTCGGGAGGCAGAGCTGAGGGGAGACAGAGTAGTGAGGAAGGGAGGGGGGCCGGAGCTGCTAAAGGTACGTTTGCTTTTCTTCTTGCTTTTTAATTTAGAATGCAGGGGGAAGTGGGGCGGGGGGAACGGCGACCACGGGTGGGGGGGGGGGGCAAGGACGGCCACACAGGACGCTCCTGACCAGCGCCTTTGCCCCCTCCCGACCCTTTTTTTTTTATTTTTGTTTTGATTTGGGAGCCATGTGCTTGTGATTTGACTGTGTTTTGACTGTTTGTGGAATGCGCAGAGCAGCTAACATAACGCTTGACTGCTCTGCGCATGATTTGGGGGCCGATTAACGATGTGTATTGTGATTCTTTGATACATTGTAAGTTTCAATACCGATCTCAGCATGTGTGACTTTTTTTTTGGTGCATTTTTCGTTATTTTAAAATCGTTAGGGACTTTAACGATTTAGATTTTTTTACGTTTGGTTGCTGCATCTGCCTCTTAGTAAGTGCGTCATTCGTTGTTTTTCCCTTGTGCTTATGTATCCAATTTCCCCCCTGCTTATTCTTGCTAAGAAACTAGTTTCTGCTTTGCTGCTAATTCTGTAAAAATAAACAGTTGCTAATCGTGATAAGATTGTTTTGTTTGTAGTTATTTTTTTGTGGTTGCCCAGGCAATTGGCAATTGATCACAGGAGCGTTTTAAAAAAATGCAGCATTTCCTGACGGGTAGCCAATGCAAAGCAAAGAGAAGGGTCAAAAACAGAAGTTGAAGGTTGCAGAGAAAATCATTTTTTGTTGTTGTTCTTTTCACAATTGAATTACTGCAATATTGTGTATCTTTGCACTGGCT
The DNA here is from genome assembly GCF_901765095.1 of Microcaecilia unicolor. Taxonomy (NCBI): domain Eukaryota; kingdom Metazoa; phylum Chordata; class Amphibia; order Gymnophiona; family Siphonopidae; genus Microcaecilia; species Microcaecilia unicolor. The sequence goes on along the minus strand of NW_021963480.1, from coordinate 18,075 downwards.
CCCTATAGAAGCCAGGATCCAGTTAAAATGTTTTGGTATTCAGTATAAAATACTGTTTGGGTTAGCTCCTCTTTACTTCTGTGAACAGTTTAAATTTACTAGTCATAGTAGGTCACGTAGAGAAAAGTACCTGTAACCCATTTAGTTTCCCCTCATTAAAGGCAAAATAAGAAAGAACATTTCTGGAATTCTATTTGCCTTTCAAGCTGCTAAACTGGGAAAAGAGGTAACATAGTAGATGATGGCAGAAAAAGACCTGCACGGTCCATCCAGTCTGCCCAACAAGATAAACTCATATGTGCTATTTTTTGTGTATACCCTACTTTGATTTGTACCTGTCCTCTTCAGGGCACAGACCGTGTAAGTCTGCCCAGCACTATCCCCGCCTCCCGCCACTGGCTCTGCCACCCAATCTTGGCTAAGCTCCTTAGGATTCATTCCTTCTGAACAGGATTCCTTTATGTTTATCCCATGCATGTTTGTTTATGTTTATCCCATGCAGGTTTCTTACGGCTATTTAGATTTTAGGAGGGGGATGAAACTGATTCTCTTTCATTGATATGTGCTGAATAAAGAATAGCATCACTAGCATCTTTAGTTTTTATATTTTTTGTTATAGAAGATCACTAATTTATTTTGTAAATCCCAGATATTGTTCTGGCCTCTTTCAGTTTGTAATCCACTTAAAACTGAGACGGTAATAGCGGAATATAAATCCTGATGTGTTTTGCTTTGTTTCACCTATATCTATTGATCTATATATTTTATTTATTTACGGGGATTTATTAATCACTTTTATTAAAGATTACTAGTATGACTACTATAAATCATTTCTATAGCGCTACTAATCGTACGCAGCGCTTCACAACATGAAGAAAAGACAGTCCTTGCTCAAAAGAGCTTACAATCTAAATCAGGGCAGACAGACAGGACCAATAAGGATAACGGTAAGACAGACAGAAGGACACATAGAAAGGGACTATTGAAGAGAGGAAGACAAGATAAAGGTGACAAGCAAGTGACAAGTTAGGAGTCAAAAGCAGCATCAAACAAGTCGGGATTTGAAGGCGGCCAGTGATGGAGCTAGTCGTAACGGCTCAGGAAGCCCATTCCAGGCATAAGGTGCAGTGAGACAAAAGGAACGGAGTCTGGAGTTAGCGATGGAGGAGAAGGGGGCAATTAGGAGAGATTTGTCTAGTGAACGGAGTTCCTGGGAGGGAGTGTAGGGAGAGATGAGGGTGGAGAGGTAGTGAGGGGCTGCAGAGTGAACGCACTTATAAGTCAATAAGAGGAGCTTGAATTTTATACGGAAACGGATAGGGAGCCAGTGAAGTGACTTCAGGAGATATATATATATATATCTGGTGCTTACATCCTGCTTATATCTACTCAGGAATCAAAGGGGGTAACATAAAGCAGACACCAAAGCAGCTAATTCACCATAAGAAAAAAAAAAAAAAACAGATCAAAATTAAAATTCACTAATTAAAATCATAAAATGTACTAAAAATAAAGGTCTTTAAATCCTTACAAAATTGAAAATAATTAGACAAATATCTAGGGCCCTGTTTACTAAGGTGCGCTAGAGTTTTTAGCACGTTCTAAAAATTAGCGCGCACTAACGCTAGAGACACCCATAGGAATATATTTTTAGCACGCGCTAAAAACGTTAGGGCACCTACAGCATGGCTTAGAAAACAGGGCCCCTAACTTGCAAAGGCAACATATTCCAAATCTTGTTAGACGAAGGACAAAAAGCGCTTACATGAAATTGCTTCAGTTTAATATTCTTAACCGATGGAAATCCCAGTTTAAGTAAAGAATTAAAATGAGAACTAAGTTTCGTAGAGGGGAAAGGTAATAATTCAGTAAGAGATGGTGAACAATTTCCCATAATTTTATACACTCAACATGCCACCTTAAACTCCACCCTAGCTGCAACAGGCAACCAATGTAGTTTACACAGTAAAGGAGAGGCTCGATCAAATAAATTAATTTTGCCGCTCTAATCTGAAGAAGAGTTTATATAGAAGCAGTGGCGTAGGAAGGGGGGAGGTCGGAGGGGCGGTCCGCCCCGGGTGCACGCGCTGGAGGGGTGTCGGATCCGCTGGTTCCCTGCTCCCTCTGCCCTGGAACAGGTTCCTGTTCCGGGGCAGAGAGAGCAAGGAACCAGCGGAGCCGATGCAGCTCCCAGTGATGTGCACTCGGGGGCAGATCGGCCCTCTCGCCCGCCCCTCGCTTCCCAATTAGAGTAAGAATGGCGCCGGAGGGGGGAGGGTGCGCGCCGGAGGGGAGGGCACCGTGCGCAGCGGCAACCCGCCCCGGGTGTCAGCCACCCTCGCTACGGCACTGTATAGACGTTTATGCTGTATTCCAGCATATAGAGCACAACAATCAAGCTGGGTGAAAATCAGTCCCTGTACTAAGACCTGAAAATCCTCATGGAAAAATAAAGACCCCACAGTTCTTAATCGATGAGGTGATTAGAGGGCGATTAGAAAATGACCCTCTCTTTCTGTAGGAAAAACATACAATGATGGTTCTTTGTGGCTGTCAGGATCTTTTGTTTTGCTTTGACTGCATCAGCTCTTTGCCACTCTCTCCCCCCCCCCCCCCCCCCCTCAAGCTGCCGCCCTTTGCCTAGTCTGCCTGATGCTTTAGCAGGTCCTGGTGGTACTCTGTGAAATATCTCTCTATGATAAATCAGGATAGTGATCTAGCTGGCAGAGATACCGCTTGCCCCGTCCCTATATAAAAGTATAAGCACCCCTTTTACTAAGTCGCGCAGGCGCCCACACGCGCCCAACTGGAGTTACCACCCGGTTACCGCGTGGCCCTTACGGTAATTTCAACTTTGGTGCGCGTCCGCTACGTGCGTCTGACAAATATTTTTTATTTCCTGGCAAGTGTCATCTGATGCGCGTGGGTCATTACTGCCCAAATTCTTTACCGCAAGGTCTATGGCTGGAAGGTCTCAGACCCAAACTGGACGCGCGGCAATTTTGATTTTGCTGCATGTCTATTTTCGTGAATAAAGTGAGGTCTTTCTTACAGGTGTGCTGAAAAATGATTCTGCGCAGCCAAAACCCACGCCTACACTACCGCAAGCCATTTTCAGCACGTCTTTGTAAAAGGACATAAGACATAAGCATCGCCACCCTGGGACAGACCAAAGGTCCATCTAGCCCAGCACCCTGTCTCCGACAGTGGCCAATCCAGGTCACAATCACCCGACAAGATCCACGGAGCAAAGCATTTTGTACTGCTTGTCCCAGGAATAGTGGATTTTTCCCTACGTCCATTTAATAACATTCTATGGACTTTTCCTTCAGGAAGCCGTCAACTTTTTAGCTGGTTCTCTCCATGGAAAGCCAGTTGAGGATTGATTTCTAAGAGATTCTAGGGAGGGGTGTTTTGGAGGTAATCGTGTCTTTCTGCCACCTTGTTTCTGTCAAGGTGTCTGGAGGAATGCTGGGCTCCCTAGTCGGTGGGGTCCCACGTACTGGATTAGGTTCAGGACAAGGATAAGGAGGTTGTTCCAAGGTTACCTGTTTCATACCTCTGAACATCCAGGCTGTGGTTTAAGAAGTCAAAGTCTCGGGTCCTGTTGAGGGTGGACCCTCACTATGCCCACTGGGAAGAGGGGAAAATAGAAAAAGAGATTCTGTGGTAAAAATAGGAGGGACATCCCATCCATCCCATTATCTGCAAGAGAATCCCTCTTGGTAAAATACTGCATATGCATAGGAGCCTAGAAATCCATGAAGAGCTGCTAATTCAGGAAGTGCTGTCTTATTTTGCAGGGAAAGTGCCAATTATAGATCATCTTCAGGGACCATCAACTAATTTCACAGATCCCTAAAGAGGAAGAGAAGAGACTATCAGAGGATCACCCAAGAGAGGAACAGAGGAGCTTGACCGTAATGTTAAGTCAAGCGAAATCAAGAGGAAGGGGAGGGATTTTGGATTAGCTCACTCCTTTTGCAGCAGGGGCGTAGCCAGACACCCAACTTTGGGTGGGCCTGGACTCAAGATGGGTGGGCAGAAGAACCCCTCCCTGTCGCACAGGTGATCTGGTCTCTCCTTGTCTCACCTGCATGCCATCTGCTATTTACAAGGTATGCAGGAGGGACAGTAGTTGGGAGTTTTCAGCTGGTGGGGCTAGGGAATCAGCATAGGTGTGCTGCTACTGGGTGGGCCTGAGCCCAAAGTGGGTGGCTACGCCACTGTTTTGCAGTTGTAGCTTATGTCATAATCTAAATATCCAGTATCTATTTTTGCTTTGTTTTTTAATTTGTATTTCCATTCTTTTCTTCTGACTTGTGTCTGTGAAGTAACAAGTGAACTAATTCCTTTTAATTCACACAGAGAATCATTATATTAACCACAATAAGCGGAGTGATTGTGTCTTTGTGAAGTGGGTTGTTGGGAGTTAGATCAGAAGACATGTTTGTGATGAGAAGTTGTTTGTACACTATGACCTTGAAGATGTTCCCTTCCCCTGCGCCTCAGGACTCAAAACCAAATTAATTTTCACTTCTGCAGCCCCTCAGAGCCACAAAGCCACAGTCAACCGGGGGACAATCTGCTACACCAAAACAGCACTAACACTCAAAACCCAACAAGATTACCTATGAAAATGCAGCAATGCAAATATTACACTGGGCACCAGGCCCTCAAAGACCAGTACCTCTTACTGGGAAAATGGAAGAAGCTGGACTGCTACCCACCTCTACACAAAGTAAACTTCCCTATGAGGAAAGGCTAAAGCGGCTAGGGCTCTTCAGCTTGAAGAAAAGACGGCTGAGGGGAGATATGATAGAGGTCTATAAAATAACGAGTGGAGTGGAACGGGTAGACGTGAATCACTTGTTTACTCTTTCCAAAAATACTAGGACTAGGGGGCACACAATGAAGCTACAAAGTAGTACATTTAAAATCAGAGAAAATATTTCTTCACTCAACGTGTAATTAAACTCTGGAATTCAATGCCAGAGAATGTAGTAAAAGCAGTTAGCTTAGCAGGGTTTAAAAAAAAAAGGTTTGGATGGATTCCTAAACGAAATGTCCATAGACCGTTATTAAAATGGACTTGGGGAAAATCCAAAGCTTATTTCTAGAATAAGCAGCATAAAATGTATTGTACTGTTTTGGGATCTTGCCAGGTAACCTGGATTGGCCACTGTTGGGGAAAGAGGATGCTGGGCTTGATGGGCCTTCGGTTTGTCCCAGTATGGCAGCACTTACGTACACGCTTCAGTTTCTCACCTCGGTCACACACAAAACACAGAGAGACCCTCACCAAACAGACTGTGTGACCACAATTAGAATTAGAAATATGCAGAAAAGACCTGGAAACCACAAGAAGTAAAAAAAATAAAAATAAAAAAACAGAAAGCGAATGCATTTTGCACAATACAAGAGGAAATTCAAAAATATCATATGTACATTTCCCCATACAATATAAAAAAAACTTCCTAACATAGAATTTAACCCCCTCCTCCCCCCCCCCAAAAAAAAACAACCCTCCACCAGAGGTTGTTACTGTGCTTTCTGTAAATATATTTGCTGTTCTCATCAAGTTTCCAAGTTTATTAGGGGCTTATATCCCACCTATCGAATAATAGCTGAGTGGCTTACAGAATAGAGGGTTTCTTTTACAAAGCCACACTAGCAATTCCCACGTGGCAAATGAGAGGAAGCACATAGGCACTGAATGAGCTTCCTCTCAGTTGTCGCACCGAGAAACAGTAGCACGGCTTTGTAAAAGAGGCCCACAGAGAGTTAAAAAGGGGGAGTGAGGGTGTACTGACAACAGACTGTGAGAGAGAAAGGGAATGTGGGTACGGTAGCGTCCTGGACATCATACTCCCTTTCTCTTTTATTTATTTATTTGAGACATTTATATCCCGCATTATCCCAAACAAGTTTGGGTTCAATGTGGCTAACAGGAAACATTAACAATAATACAATACAAGTCATTTGATCATACAAAGAAATCTATAAGATAGGTTCCTGGGTGCCTTTATGCTGAGCTCAACCTTTTCCTCTTGTCCTTTTACTTGTGAGTTTCTCCTACACTTGATTAAGAGGTTCTTAGCTGTATTGGTATCACAAGCCAACCAGCTAACCTCGTTTTCAGGGCACAATACACTGATAATTGTTCCCTACAGATTTCTCCTTTGGCTCATATATCTTTCCCACTTCCTCATAAAAGAAATTCGCTCCAGAAATACACACACGCACACACACACACACACACACACACGCACACACACACGCACACACACGCACACACGCACGCACACACACACACATGCACACACACACGCACACACACACACTCACACACTCTCTCACTCTCTCTATAGTAGATGAAGGCAGATAAAGACCTGTACGGTCCATCCAGTCTACCCAACAAGATACACTCATTACATAAGCTATGATGTGATCCTTCATATGTATACCTGATCTTGATTTGTCCTTGCCATTTTCAGGAACAAAAATAATAAAATCCCAAATAGGGAGAGACAAAAACTATATAGTAAAAGGAGTCAATCCCAAAAGAATATATATAAGAATATGTATCGGAGCAGGTGGGGGAAGAGAGGTTGGTGGTTGGGTGGCGAGGATAGTGGAGGGCAGACTTATAAGGTCCGTGCCAGAGCCGGTGATGGGAGGCGGGACTGGTGGTTGGGAGGAGGGGATAGTGCTGGGCAGACTTATACGGTCTGTGCCAGAGCCGTTGATGGGAGGCGGGACTGGTGGTTGGGAGACGGGGAATGCTGGGCAGACTTATACGGTCTGTGCCAGAGCCGTTGATGGGAGGCGGGACTGGTGGTTGGGAGACGGGGATAGTGCTGGGCAGACTTATACGGTCTGTGCCAGAACTGGTGGTGGGAGGCGGGGCTGGTGGTTGGAAGGCGGGGATACTGCTGGGCAGACTTGTACGGTCTGTGCCCTGAAAAAGGCAAGTACAAATCAAGGTAAGGTATACACATGAGTTTATCTTGTTGGGCAGACTGGATGGACCATGCAGGTCTTTTTCTGCCGTCATCTACTATGTTACTATGTTATGGATGCCTAGAGAAGAACCCCTACAAGTATGGGACTTTACTAAAAGGAAGGGGGACAAAAGAGAGCTCAGTATAGGTTGATCATTCATCCGAGCTAGATTTCAGTGAGACTAGCTCTATACATCATGGGTACTGTCTATCAATGTCCCCACATTTTTAGGAATCCATATATTCAAGAGGACTCACTAATGTGAAAAACAGCAGTGCCTATATATTCAAGGGCACATATATATCCAAAGCACCAAAATATGGAGCAAACAAGAGTGAACTTATCTTGAATCAATGAATCGTTTTTTTTCATTGAATGCTCCCAACGTCCAACAAGAATCCCTGTTTCAAAATCTTCCTCAGGGACGCCTGTGCTAACTTGTAAATGTGTAAATCAATCCTCTATTTTGAAAAACAACTTCAGAAGTTTTAGAACAAGGACATATACATATGAAGTATCATATCATACCTTAGGTAATGAATGTAATTTGTTGGGCAGACTGGATAGACCACACAGGTCTTTATCGGCCATCATCTACTACGTTACTTTGAATGAAATACAATGTTTACAGGAAAGCTGAAAGTACAAAAAGGGAGTGTGATGTCCAGGATGCTACTGGACCCACAGAGCATGGAATCAGCATATATTGTGTTAGCTATAGGCATCAGCATATAAGAAAGTTTTTAAGTCAGTCTTAAATCTTTGTAGAGAAGATGATCGACGGAAATGAGTCGGTAGTTGTTCCAGAGCTCGGAGCCTTGAACAGTGAACATGGACTGTTGCATAGTGTCATATCTGATTTCATAAAAGGAGGGTAAAATAGATTGGTTTTGTTGGGAAGAACTGAGAATGCGAGAGGGCCAGAAAGGCGTGAGAAGATGAGATAAGTAGGCTGGGTTCACTTTAAACTAGAACTAGTCATTTGTAGGTTTTCTGATGGAAGCCAGTGTGCTGCTTTTAATAGTGGGGTAATAAAAGACAGCGAAGATGACGCAATAAAGAAAAAAAGGAAAAAAAAGGGAAAAAGAGGGGAGAAAAACAATCCCCAAAATAAAAAAGGAATAGTGAAAAATAAAAAATAAAAAGTAAAAAATGCAAAATACACAATTGGAAGAAAGAACTATAAAAAACAAAACTAATAAGGGTGCGTATAATTGAATACTCTTCAAGGACTGATATTACCAGAAAATACATACATGGTGTAACAGACTCCTGATGCAGGCCAATTGGGCCGAAACACAGCTGTGTCGAGTCATATCACCTCAATAAATTCATTTAGTTTTTTTCATTATGCTTGTGTCGTCCTCCTTTTTTTGATTTTTTTATTTCACCCATAGTTCTTTCTTCCAATTGTGTATTTTGCATTTTTTACTTTTTATTTTTTATTTTTCACTATTCCTTTTTTATTTTGGGGATTGTTTTTCTCCCCTCTTTTTCCCTTTTTTTCCTTTTTTTGCGTCATCTTCGCTGTCTTTTATTACTGTTGTTGTTTGCGGAGACAGGTTTCTTCTGTATTTTGATATATTTAATAGTGGGGTGACATATCGAATTTATTATGGCTGGTGATTAACTTGATAGCTGTGTTCTGTACAAGCTGTAGGCGTTGAAGATCCTTAACATGGTGCTTTATACAAAGCGTTGCTGTAATCGAGCTGACTGATTACTGGAGAATGTATGAGGATATTGATTGCTGGGGGATGTAAAAGGGTTTTAATAGAATGGATGACGCAGAGTTTGAAGAATGAGTGTTTTAACTACAGCAGAGATCTCTGTGACGCATGAAAGTGCCGAGTCAAAAATAACCCCCAGTATTTTTGCACTTTGAACTAAGGGTACCGAGGTGGAGCAAAGTTGAGTAGCTAATGTTGGGGTAGGCTGATTTGTGAAGCAAAGCATTTTTTCATTAAGCCAGTCAGTTACTTTGGTCCATCTATTATTAATACAGTGGATATGCATGGGGTCTGATGGGTCGTGTGCATAGTATCTGTATGTCATCGGCAAAGACGTAAGGGGTAAAGTCGAGGGACTGTAAAAATGTTGAGAGCGGAGCAAGAAAAAGGTTGAGGGTGGGGTTTGGTCTGAGCCCTGTGGGACCTCGGATGGGAGTGAAGAAGAATTTGATAGAGAACTACTGGCTTGTACTGTGGAAGAGTGGCTGGATAGATAGGACATGAACCATTGGAGAGCAGTGTTTCTCAACCCTAGTTGATAGAGTCTGTTAAATCTATATCACTGCGATTCCATATCCTCCTTTACCGAAGTCCTGCTGAGACGCAGTCTACTAGTACCGTTACTTAGTTCTATAACTCTAATAGATGTACACAGCACTGCACACAAATAAGACAGTCCCTGCTCAAATGAGTTTACAGTCTATTCAAAATAGACAAACAGGACAAAGAAGGGATTAGAAAGTCTCTGTATTAAGAGAATGATTAAAACATGGGTACTTAATAGGTGTATAAGGAGTTAAGATTCAAAAGCAGACTCAAAAATGTGGGTTTGTACCCAATATCTGAACAGGGCCAATGATAGAGCATGACGTACTGATTAAGGAAGTCTATTCCAGCTGTACGGCACAGTGAAATGGAATGAAGTTGGCAGTGGAGGAATAGGGGACAGATAGCAGCGACTACTCATTGAGCAGAGCTCCCCGGGAGGGGTGGCAGACTGTTCCCCAGTTCCTATGCTGGCAGGTTGATATACATATAGTTCATCAGTAATGCCATACAGGGAAAGACCAAAGGTCCATCAAGCCCAGCATCCTGTTTCCAAGTGGAGTGGAGGAGTGGCCTAGTGGTTAGGGTGGTGGACTTTGGTCCTGGGGAACTGAGGAACTGAGTTCGATTCCCGCTTCAGGCACAGGCAGCTCCTTGTGACTCTGGACAAGTCACTTAACCCTCCATTGCCCCATGTAAGCCGCATTGAGCCTGCCATGAGTGGGAAAGCACGGGGTACAAATGTTACAAAAATAAAATAGATACTATTGGAGATTCTACATGGAATGTTGCTACTATTGGAGATTCTACATGGAATGTTGCTATTCCACTAGCAACATTCCATGTAGAAGGCTGCGCAGGCTTCTGTTTCTGTGAGTCTGACGTTCAGGACGTCAGACTCACAGAAGCAGAAGCCTGCGCGGCCACATTGGTGATCTGCAAGGGCCGACTTCTACATGGAATGTTGCGCTAGTTGAATAGCAACATTCCATGTAGAATCTCAAATAGTAGCAGGAGTGGCCTAGTGGTTAGGGTGGTGGACTTTGGTCCTGAGGAACTGAGTTCGATTCCCACTTCAGGCACAGGCAGCTCCTTGTGACTCTGGACAAGTCACTTAACCCTCCATTGCCCCATGTAAGCCGCATTGAGCCTGCCATGAGTGGGAAAGCGCAGGGTACAAATGTAACAAAAATAAAATAGATACTATTGGAGATTCTACATGGAATGTTGCTACTATTGGAGACTCTACATGGAATGTTGATATTCCACTAGCAACATTCCATGTAGAAGGCTGCGCAGGCTTCTGTTTCTGTGAGTCTGACGTCCAGGATGTCAGACTCACAGAAGCAGAAGCCTGCGCGGCCACATTGGTGATCTGCAAGGGCCGACTTCTATTCTACTAGCAACATTCCATGTAGAATCTCAAATAGTAGCAACAGTGGAGGAGTGGCCTAGTGGATAGGGTGGTGGACTTTGGTCCTGGGGAACTGAGGAACTGAGTTCGATTCCCACTTCAGGCACAGGCAGCTCCTTGTGACTCTGGGCAAGTCACTTAACCCTCCATTGCCCCATGTAAGCCACATTGAGCCTGCCATGAGTGGGAAAGTGCGGGGTACAAATGTAACAAAATAAATAAACAAACAGTGGCCAATTCAGGTCACAATATACCTGGCAAGATCCCCAAAAAGTACAAAACATTTTATACTGCTTACCCCAGAAATAGTGTATTTTCCCCTAGTCCATTCAATAATGATAACAACCTGATTGTGAGATGTTGCCACTGCCTTTCCTAGAACAAATATTCCAGTAGCACCTGCCATCTGCCATCTAAGTAATAAAACATTGTAGGACGTTAAACATTAGATATACTGCTTGTATTATCTAGCCTTTCCATGAAACATTAACATAACGTGGAGGGGCATAATTGAACGAAAACGTCTATCTCCATGGGCATTTATCTCCGAGAACGGGTCCGTGAAGGGGCGGACCGAACCGTATTTTCGAAAAAAATAGACGTCCATGTTTTATTCGACAATTTGTGAGCTGGGCGTTTTTGTTTTTCAGCGATAATGGAAAATGAAAGCGCCCAGCTCAAAAACGAATAAATCCAAGGCATTTGTTCGTGGGAGGGGCCAGGAGTCGTAGTGCACTGGTCCCCCTCACATGCCAGGACACCAACCGGGCACCCTAGGGGGCACTTTTACAAAACAAAAAAAAAGGTAAAAGAGCTCCCAGGTGCATAGCACCCTTCCCTTGTGTGTTGAGCCCCCCAAATCCGCCTCAAAACCACCTGCCCACAAGTCTACCACCATTACTATAGCCCTAAGGGGTGAAGGGGGGCACCTGCATGTGGGTACAGTGGGTTTGGGGGGTTGGATGACTAAGCATTAAGCAGCACAATTGTAACAGGTAGGGGGGGGATGGGCCTGGGTCCACCTGCCTGAAGTCCACTGCACCCCCTAACAACTGCTCCAGGGACCTGCATACTGCTGCCAGGGAGGTGGGTTATGACATTTGAGGGTGAAAATAAAAAGTTGTGAAACATCATGTTTGTGGTGGGAGGGGGGTTAGTGACCACTGGGGGAGTCAGGGAAGGTCATCCCCGATTCCCTCTGGTGGTAATCTGGTCATTTAGGGCACTTTTTGGGGCCTTATTCGTGAAAAAACAGGGTCCAGGAAAAGTGCCCTAAATTCTAGCTACAAACGCATACTTTTTGTCCATTATCGGCGAAAGGCGCCCATCTCTCCTCGGCCGATAACCACGCCCCAGTTCCACCTTTGCCACGCCTCCGACACCCCCCCGTCAACTTTGTACGCTTCCGCGATGGAGTGCAGTTGAAAACGTCCAAAATCGGCTTTCCATTATACCGATTTATTCGTTTTTGTGAGATAAACGTCTATCTCCCGATTTGGGTCGAAATCTAGGCGTTTTTCTCTTCAATTATAAGGTGAATAGTAACATAGTAGATGACGGCAGAAAAAGACCTGCACGGTCCATCCAGTCTGCCCAAGAAATGTGTCACTTTTTTGTGTATACCTTACCTTAACAAACCATCTATGTTTGTGTTTATTAAATACTTAGTATATCACCTTTTCTACATAGCAATCGAGGTGGTTTACACATAAAAATGACATAAAACCAGTTTACAATTTAAAAACAACATAAAAGACATAACAGAAAAACATAATCATAACTAGAATTACAATAGCTGGTAGAACATAGTGAAAGTAGAAAGGAGGTTGTTCCATAAAAAAGGAGTCAATTAGGTACATAAGTAGTGAGAATTGAGGCTAAATAAGAGAAGCCAGTACGAAGACTCTTAAAAGAAAGGTTTACGATCTGTTTGATTTGAAAGGCAATGGAAAGCCAATGAAACTGTATTAAAAATGGTATGACACGATCGTAGCGAGATGTACATGATAAAAGTTGAGAAAGGAATTCACTGCAGATTGGGACACCTTTAACGGGAGCAACACAACAATTATTAAGAAATCAAGCTGGACAAGAGCTTTTGAGACCAAGTAGGTACCAGTCTCTTAGTGCATCTTCAATACTGAAAAAACAAAGCCAGTCGATGTGTAATTAAACTCTGGAATTCGTTGCCAGAGAATGTAGTAAAAGCAGTTAGCTTAGCGAGGTTTAAAAAAGGTTTTGATGGCTTCCTAAATGAAAAGTCCATAGACCATTATTAAAATGGACTTAGGGGAAAATCCACTGCTTATTTCTAAGATAAGCAGCATAAAATGTATTGTACTGTTTTGGGATCTTGCCAGATACTTGTGACCTGGATTGGCCACTGCTGGAAACAGGATGCTGGGCTTGATGGACTTTCGGGTCTGTCCCAGTATGGCTGTACTTATGCAAATATAATTAAATATTAAAAAATATTATGAATGTGCTCAGAAAAAAACAGAAGAGACCAGCACAGGTTGAATACCCTAGGTCATTAAGCTCTTCTATTCTCAATCATCGCATGCAATGTTACCATTAATTGTCCCCAAAATGCACTGTGTTATCAAAACAAATGTGTGTGTGTATATATATATATGTGTGTGTGTGCTAAATTAAGAATACAGTTCATCAAAAGTACAGAATGCCTTAAACAGTGCTTTGCAAATACACTTAGCTTTGAAGACCGCGTTTTGCCATAGGCTGCCGCAGGAAACCCCCAGATCCAACTCTGCTGAACTGACCTCTTACTTTATCATAGTTAACCATAGTCTGTTAGTGCAAACAGGGCACAACTACTATTACTACTTATCATTTCTAAAGCGCTAATAGATGTACGCAGCACTGTACACTTGAACATGAAGAGATAGTCCCTGCTCGACAGAGCTTACAATCTAATTAGGGACAGGACCAAACAGGACAAACAAGAGATAAGGGAATATTAAAGTGAGGATGATAAAATAAGGTTCTGAACAAGTGAATAAGGGTTAGGAGTTAAAAGCAGCATCAAAAACGTGGGCTTTTAGCTTAGATTTGAAGAACGGCCAGAGATGGAGCTTGACGTACTGGCTCAGGAAGTCTATTCCAGGCATATGATGCAGGCAAGATAAAAGGAACGGAGTCCTGGAGTTAGCGGTGGAGGGAGAAGGGTGCAGATAAGAGAGATTTACCCAGTGAATGGAGTTCCTGGGGAGGAATGTAGGGAGAGATGAGAGTGGAGAGGTACTGAGGAGCTGCAGAGTGAATGCACTTATAGGTCAATAAGAGGAGTTTGAACTGTATGCGGAAACAGATAGGAATAAGTACATAAGTAATGCCACACTGGGAAAAGTCCAAGGGTCCATCGAGCCCAGCATCCTGTCCATGACAGCGGCCAATCCAGGCCAAGGGCTCCTGGCGAGCTTCCCAAATGTACAAATATTCTATACATGTTATTCCTGGAATTGTGGATTTTTCCCAAGTCCATTTAGTAGTGGTTTATGGACTTGTCCTTTAGGAACCGTCTAACCCCTTTTTAACTCTGCCAAGCTAACCGCCTTCACCACGTTCTCCGGCAACGAATTCCAGAGTTTAATTATGCGTTTGGGTGAAGAAACATTTTCTCCGATTTGTTTTAAATTTACTACACTGTAGTTTCATGCGAATGCCCCCTAGTCCTAGTATTTTTGGAAAGCGGAACAGACGCTTCACATCCACCTGTTTCACTCCACTCATTATTTTATATACCTCTATCATGTCTCCCCTCAGCCGTCTCTTCTCCAAGCTGAAAAGCCCTAGCCTCCTTAGTCTTTCTTCATAGGGAAGTCGTCCCATCCTCGCTAACATTTTAGTTGCCCTTCGCTGCACCTTTTCCAATTCTACTATATCTTTCTTGAGATGCGGCGACCAGAATTGAACACATACTCAAGATCGGTCGCACCATGGAGCGATACAACGGCATTATAACATCCTCACACCTGTTTTCCATACCTTTCCTAATAATACCCAACATTCTAGTCACTTTCCTAGCCGCAGCAACACACTGAGCAGAAGGTTTCAGTGTATTATCGACGATGACACCCAGATCCCTTTCTTGGTCCGTAACTCCTAACATGGAACCTTGCATGATGTGGCTATAATTCGGATTCATTTTTCCCACATGCATCACCTTGCACTTGCTCACATTAAACGTCATCTGCCATTTAGTCTCCCAGTCTCGTAAGGTCCTTCTGTAATTTTCACAATCCTGTTGCGAGTTAACGACTTTGAATAACTTTTGTGTCATCAGCAAATTTAATTACCTCGCTAGTTACTCCCATCTCTAAATCATTTATAAATATATTAAATGAGGATGGTACGGGAGGGATGGGGGGGAGGGGGGGAGTAGGGGGGGCTTGAATTAAGGGGAGATAGGAAGTTGGATGATAATAGGAATTACAGTGGACATCACAACTGTGCGGGTTTTCAGACTCATTTGCGTAGCCATTATAAAGGCTGCGTATTTTGCTATGTCATTACTAAAACATTACACCATAAAAACAATACAATTGTTGTATATAAAATGGTAAGAGTTCCTTTGATGACATTAAGTATCCGTGTTCCTGCTTTTGAGAATTGTATTTACTTAATAATACTGTTATGTTTCAATAAAAAAAGATTTAAACAAAAATGCTGAACATAACATAGAGGGGCAAGGGGGGGTTAAATTGTTAAAAATTTGATGACGAAATGTATCATTTGGTCCTTATTGTATATCTTTTCATATTTGAACCTCTGTGTATGCATATCGTGGCTGTTTTTTCTTTTGTCATCAATAAAAATGTTGAAATATAAATATATTAAAAAGCAGCGGTCCTAGCACAGACCCCTGAGGAACCCCACTAACTACCCTTCTCCATTGTGAATGCTGCCCATTTAACCCCACTCTGTTTCCTTGTCAACCGCCTTTTGAAAATCCAGATACACAATATCAACCGGCTCCCCTTTGTCCACATATTTACTCGTTTAAAGAATTGAAGTAAATTGGTCAGGCAAGATTTCCCCACACAAAAGCCATGCTGACTTGGTCGCAGTAATGTCAGCACGGCTTTTGTGTGGGGAAATATTGCCTGACCAATTTACTTCAATTCTTTAAAGGAGTAAATATGTGGACAAAGGGGAGCCGGTTGATATTGTGTATCTGGATTTTCAAAAGGTGTTTGACAAGGAAACAGAGAGTGGGGTTAAATGGGCAGTATTCACAATGGAGAAGGGTAGTTAGTTAGTGAAGTAAGGAGAGGGCTAATATGAGCATAACGACACTGGCGGAATATTAGTTGTGCAGCAGAATTTTTAACAGATTGAAGAGGAGAGAGATGGCTAAGTGGGAGACCTGTGAGAAGCAAGTTGCAATAGTCTAAGCGAGAGGTGATGAGGGTGTTCTGGTAGTGTGCTCAGAAAGGAAAGGGCGAATTTTGCTGATATTATAGAGAAAGAAACGACAGGTTTTAGCTGTCTGCTGAATATATGCAGAGGAGAGGGAGAAGTCTAAGATGACTATGCCATACTTTGTATTATTTGAATATTTTTACTGCTGTAATTGCCTATTTCTCATGTTTGATCTATTTTTACTGTACACTGCCTCGAGTGAATTCCTTCAAAAAGGTGGTAAATAAATCCTAATAAATATATGCGCATCATAAGTAACTGTAAAAATTCTAGTATTGGTTGCTTAAAGTGTACTTGTTTTATATAATGTTTCGATGCAATTTTCTGACATTTAGTCATAATTTAGCTCTTTTAAAATATAAATCAGAACAGCTTTTCTGTAAAGTTCTCTCCTAGACCACTTTTTGAACAAAAAGGTCCACAATTTTTTGTCTAAGTTGCACAGATCTGTAGGTCTGTCTACAGACTTTCATAACTTCTAAATAATTGTCAGGTTAATTAACTCCCCCCGATTTACTAAGCCGCACGCTAATGCCAACACAGCCCATTCATTCAAATGTATAGACACCATAATAATGTCCCTTACTCTTCTCACCCAACCCTGCTTTTAAATTTCACACCATTATCATACAGTATTTAGGATTTCCACACACTGCACCATTATCGTTTATTCAGGAAAGCAGGGACAGAAAGGAAGTCATTTCAGCTGGAGAAAAGTTCAATTAGGCCTCAGGACCTTTTCTTCTCGATATGCTAATAACTGAATTTTTTTCCCACTGAACAACTAAAGTGTATTCATCAAGCAAACACCAAGTGAATGTATCGATCGACCCTCCCCATCACCTACCTTTCAAGTTTTGTTTTAATTAACACTTACACCATATCATACACAACATATAACATATACACTAATCATTCTGCAACAACACAACCTCTAACTGTAACGCATATTTTCATTTAAGAAATTATCTATACCACTTTCTCCTCTTTTTTCTAAGCCCATCCTGAAAACTACACAGACCCTAAAAGAAAAGCTTGGGATCTGCAGCTGCCTTTAAAAAAAATGGTTTCAACTGTGCACTTTACAGATAAACTTTACTTGACGATCCCTTCTACAGCCTCCTCAGCACTAATTTGGACTCCTTGCCCATCTGGAGGAAGCCCTGTCTTATCTGCAAAGTCTCCAGACAGCCCCGGACATCCTTCTGGTTGCTGGTGACCAGTTTTAGCACTGCTGAAAACAGGCTGCTTCTAGTATAAAAACTTTTATTCAGAATAACTGGAGGGAAGGGGCCGGGTTAACTCAACACAAACTGTCTCTCTCTGTAGGAGACTGGCCAGCACTGGGGTGTGGTGCCCAAGCCCCCCTCCTCATCCACAGAGCTGGCATCTTATGGTGACATGTTTTCGACAGAGATAAGTACCTTCTCCCCCCCCCCCCCCCCCCCCCCCCCCGTTTTTAAAAAAACATTTTTTTTAATTATGCTTGAATTTCTGATTTAAAGTTCCCCTTGCAAAGTGAAATGCAGTTTGAATTTGCAAGGATCTGTAGCTTGCGCCGTGTTTTCATGCAAAACCTATTTCCCCACCGGGAAAGAACGACCAACAACTCGCAAATGCAAAGTCCGTCCAATGATTCTTCTGCATCGCCCGTTGAGTTGCGGCTGTTCCGAGGGGTCCGAGCACGGTGGGGAACCAAGAGGGGAGGCACCGTCAGGACCCACCATGCAATTCTGACATGAACTAAAAGGTCTCTTTCTCCTATTGCTCCGGCTTACCTGAAAAGAAGCTGATAGTCGAGAAAAGGACGAAAGCAGGAGCTGGGTCTCCGCCAAAGGACTTCCACGTCATCTTCTACTGGAGAGACAGAGCCGAGCAAGAAAGATTCACTGCTGGTCGTGATGAGGCAACGACTCCCATCGAAAAGAGGAGGGGAGA